>NW_004949105.1:3845143-3898659 GCF_000317375.1 Microtus ochrogaster | reverse complement strand
TTGTATTGTAAAGAGCCTTGAGGATGCAGAAAACCCTTTGCACGCACTACTTCAGCAGAGGTTAGTGTTTGCACACCCAGTAGAGAACAATGGTCTAGGAAAAGATCCCCTGGCTGGCATAGTCCATGCTCCAGGTCAGTTTTTCTGGGTGTCCTCCATAATGGATACACCTTGCCGCATGGATTCATCCCACACCTCTGTGTGGCATATCGATTATATCTCTTCCAGCAGCACCTATGGGAGTATCGTGTGTGCAGCACACTGAGCTCAGCACGGGATTTTCAGCATGGCTTTGTTCTAACCTGTATACCTCCACAGCGCCTGGCCCAGTCCTTCCTGCTCACAGCTGCGAATTTCTGGGAACATGGCTATAGCTAGGATACCTGAGCCTACTAAGCACCAGGGCAGTCCTGTAAATGCTACGTTTAGAATTAGTCGGGGCCACAGATTAAATGTGATAAGATGAAGCGAGAGTGAGGAAGAACCGCGCTCACCATCTGGTGTCTGAGCCTGGCGCGATTCTGCATTTTGCTGAACTACATAAATGCACAAATGAGCCCTGATTTCCGAGTTTCTTTCTTTTTATAAATAATATCCAGTATCCGAGATGCAGACAGTCAGCTGGCATGACGACTGTTTCCCCTCATCTGTTTGCTCAGGAACATTATGGCCCCTGGGTAACTTAACAGTCAGCTCTCAGGATGGGTATGGCTGTAGTGTTGTCCTTTTCCTTATTGCGAATGCTGTGTCTGATTGTTGCGCTCGGAATCCTATTTGGGAAGTATGTTCAGAATAGATGATGCCCTTGCACAATAAAGAAAATTTATCAGAGAAACTCCTAGTAATTCATAATAAGCTCTTCCACAATACCCAAAGCAGTGGCCCTGGAGAGAATTTCAGGGCAGGATGGCAGGTGACCTCTGTCTTCTGTGTCAGAGGTTGCCACTTTGGAAGGAATCCCCGTGATCCTTGACATCCCAGGGTGTGTGTAAAGCCCTCCAAACTCAGCATCACTTCGCTGCTCAGCTCAGCTAGCATCCTTGGGAGGGATAGTCTTCAGGTCTCAGGAATATCAAGCAAGCTGGGTGCACCCGAGACAGAGACATCAGCAGAAGCTCAGCATCTCCACTTGGAACGCATTTCCCTTTCATGTTTCACCTGAAGACTTGATGCATCCCCTTGGCAAATACTGTAGCAGGTGCCAGGACTCTCTGGCAATCGAGGAAGCATTTATGTTATGAGTAACTTTGGCAGCTTCCCACAGTCTCGTTGGGGCCCAACCTTACCTCTCAGGTGAGTGCAGGGAGTCTTGCGTAGGTCTCTGGTCTGAGACCCTCTTGGAGGAGACGAGAGACTAGAGGAGCCACCCCTGCTTAAACAGGAGAGATTAGGAACCCGGGTGAAGTCGAATCTTAAGCTGCATTCTGCCCCGTGCCTCTGTATCATCTTGGGCCCCTGCCCTTCTCTCCTGCCTCTGTGTGGATGTCCCTGGCCACTCTTGAATTTGTGTTCTCTTGCTGAATCTCACAGTTTTATATGAACCACAAGAAACTTCAGTGGGAAGATGACGGGTGTTCTAACCTTAAGGAGTTCGCAGCCTGTGTGCCATGCCATGGACTGTGCTAGAAAGCCATTCCACATGGAACAAAGCAGTTGTAACAGCACTCGGAAGGACAGATGATGCAAGCCTGGTCCGGTCTACCTCTTGTTTCCTACCCTCAATGCTGTGTTTGTGTTCATATATTTGGGCTTTGGATATGGTTTTTCTCCTCAGGTGATGACAGACAGGAGAACCCCTCCTCCTCAGGGTCCCATGCGGCCTTGAAGGTGTATTCATTGTCTTGCTTTCTTCCTGATTGTTCCATCTCATTAACGGTGATATAAACATTGAATGATTAGAGCTTTCAGATCTCTCTGTGTGTGGAATGACCTTGGGATGAGACTAGCCCATCACAGAATTATTGGTCCCTCCTCTCCGCCTAAGCTATCTCGATTAGACACAGAACTCAGGCTCTGAGCCTAGAAATAAGTGAGCCACTGACGTAGGCTAGCAAATGGTGACAGGAGAATCCTTGTAGTGTAGTGCGTGGATGGTGTTTTCGGAGCTCCAAAGGCAAACTGGATAAATGACTGGTTTTCTAAAAGCTGAGCTAAATATTTCTTCCTTTGTCATTGGTGCAGAGAAATAGATATAACCACCTGTTTGATGGCTGCACCAAACAGGGAGCGATGGTTAGAGTGGTGTGTAACTATCTCAGAATGGGAAGACTTTTAAGCATATAGGCAAAAATTGCATGATTCAAAGAGAACTGAATCCTGAATCTTCTTTAGATGTGCTCACTGGGAGATTTCTAGAAACCAAAAGGAAAGTTATAAATGGAGATAGTGTTTTGGCTTTCTAGCCGCCCAGACCTGAATAATCACATAGAAACCATATTAACTACAACACTGTTTGGTCAATGACTCAGCCATATTCCTAGGTAGCTCTTGCATATTAAGTTAACCCATTTCTATTAATCTATGTATCACCACAAGGCTGTGGTCTACAGTTAAGTTTCCAGTATCTTTCCCCTTTTGTGGTTACATGACATCTCCCTTGATTTGCCTTCTCTCTCTCTCTCTCTCTCTCTCTCTCTCTCTCTCTCTCTCTCTCTCTCTCTCTCTCTCTCTCTCTCTCTCTCTCTCTCTCTGTGTGTGTGTGTGTGTGTGTGTGTGTGTGTGTGTGTGTGTGTATACACCAAAGGGGGAGGGAGGAAGATAGACATATACACATATACAAACACAGACATACACACTGCGAGAGAGAGGTTTTTCTCTCTAAAAGAAAAATTGTTCTGAGAGACAGAGGTAAAATATTTTTATGGCTACACCTTAAAGACATAACAAATGTTTAAGGCAATGAAAAGAACCCATCTATCTTTCTCCTTCCACACCTGAAGATTCTCAGTGTATGATTCGAAGCAAACCTATCTAGAATCTATAGAATCTACTTGGACATCAAACATCACGATTTGGGGCTCAGATTTCTAAAAGAACATGTTGATGATATCCATCATAGCCAGTTTACCAACAGCTCTATCCCAGCTGCTCATCCACTGCATATGTTCCTTAGACTAAGGACTGTCCCGTGCACATCTGGCTTCCCCCACACCTAAAATGATGTCCAACCAACAGAGTTGGAATAAAGCCCAGCAGCTAGCTGATCATCAGTCGTAGGGAAGTATATAGCAAAATCAGACACGGGAGCCTCTGAGCCCTACTGTTTCTCAGTCTTTGTTCTAATCACTAAAACTGTCAAGCTGTCTTGACACAGAGGCTCCATGCCCCATCCTGTGGAGGGCTTCTTAGGATCTGGTGATCCCAGGTCTTTAGGTGATAAAGGGAGAAGGCTGGATTGTAACCAAGCTTGTTCAGCTCACCTACTGTGTTTGCTCGAAGAAGATTGGGGTAGTCCCCAGTCTAACATGGAGGGAGGAGGGAGGGAGGGAGAGAGAGAGGGAGAGAGAGAGAGAAGAAGAAGGGAGGGAGGGAGGGAGGGAGGGAGGACCATTCCACACAGATAAGATGCAGTCCTGTCTTTTATAAGATCCTGGATAGAACCAGAGACAATTTGTTCAGCTAAACAAGTCAGGCATGGAAAAGAAATGCCATATGTTCTTGAGCTGACTTTGGATGACTGTGCCAGAACACCTGAGATTGACCTTAAAATAGAAGATTTATTGGGGTCCTTGGCTTCAGAGGTCAGATGGCCATGTTGTTTCTTGGTGAGATATAATACCACAACAGCACTGAATGGTACTTGGAAGGCTTCTTGCCTCATGGCATCAGTGGAACAGTGTGAGAGAGGAAGGGGTCCAGTCTAGGATGAGATGGACCCTTCAGTGACGTGCCCCCAGTGACCTAGTTCATCCTGGAGCTCCCATGACCTCCCAACAGCCTATTTAGCCACGAATGTATCCAGAGGTCAGAACCTCCACCCATCCGTTCTCCAAAGCCTCACGTAGAACACTGCTGTACTAGGACCCAAGTCATCAGTGCGTGAGCTGGGGGATATTCCAGGTCTAAGCCATAACAAAGTTGAGAGTGGAATGGTGGCCATTAGGGTGAAGTTAGAGGGATGGGGAATGTTTCTGGTCAGAGGGTATAAGTCTGTGCCTGGAGTCTAATACTCATTGCTGTAATGGAGGTTGACAATACAGGTCTGCATGGGGAGAATCTAAGAGAGGGGACTTTTGTATTGTCATAGCGCACATGCCCAGGAAGGTCCCAGGTGAGGTGACAGATGTGCTAATTATCTTAGTTGTGGCCGTAATTCCACACAATAAACATGGGTAACACAGCGTCACACCATGTACCTTGAATGTGTTCCAGTTCTCACAATTACTCCTCAATAGAACTATAGAATTCTAAAGGAACCACGTACGGCAGACACATTGCCGCATCTGTGCCATGTGTGGAGAGCTGCCATGGCAAGAGCTGCAGATTCTTTCTCTGCCATTCTACCTCCACGAGTCCCCCTAGAGTAGATGCCATGCAAACCCATGTCTTGGCATAACCGAGGCGAGAACACACAGCAGAGGATCTCCATGTACAGAGCCCCCAGAGGGAAGGTGCTGGCCCCCAGATTTGCCCTGCTCCACTGCGGCGGGGTGTACTGGTAGCAGAAGAGAGGACAGACAAAAGATGTCGGCTGTTCTGAGCAAGTGCCCAGAGACCCCTGAGCAGAGTGTGATTTCTACTTGGTTCTTTCTGAGAATGTCTAGTTAGGAGCTCTGGAATATAATTTAAGATGAGTCCTTAGAGTCAACCAAATCTCCATTGAGAATCTTCAGTGCACTTTTGATGCAGATTAAAAATGGCTGCTGAGTGATCTAACGGGTATGTATATGGAAAGCTGGCCTCCTATTCCTCTTTAAAATGGTTGTGCTGGTTTTACGTTTGAATGATAAAGTGAGAGTGAATTCATGGTCAAATCCTGGACAGTTTCTTACGTATTATGAGACAAAAACAAGCTAAAAAGGGAAGCTATAGTCACATCTAAGAAGCTGGGGTAGCATCCTCATTTTATGAAGAATGCACAGCACATTGAGTTTGAGTTGGCAACTTCAGTTAGCACATCCATTGAGTTCTTTAATTGGGACTATTGAAAGAGTGGCTCAGCTCATGTGGCCTGTGTACACAGAGCCCCAGTGACACTTGGAGCCCTGTGCTAGCAGCCAAGGGTTTTATAGAACAAGAAAGCCGGCAGGGAAAAGTCATGGTCATGTGTGTTCTGTGATATCCCGTGTATTTGTGATAGAGCCCAGGATGCAGCAAGTTGCTCTGATAATGGCTACGGGGAGGTATTGCAACACAGGCTACCAGGGCATAGGAGACTGCATGAGGGCCACAGCGGAGAGCTAGACTCTGGGAACTCAGCTTGTGGATGGTTCTTCAGATGCTGGGGATGCTCTGTCCCAAGCACCAAAATATGCTTGTAGGTCTCTCCCAATCATCTATATGAGCTTTAGGGACTGTGGTCTCATCAGCTTCTAAGAGAGTAGCTATTATCATGTAGATTAAGGAATTCTGCAAAGAAATACTATACAGTGTTAATATGTCAGGGCCATCAGACCACATCTGATGAAACATACTTGACCTGGGTATTGATATTGGCATCTCTATTATTATCTAAGGCTTATCCCTATAGTCAAACGAATACATTGAGAAACACCTCCATGGAACATAGAAAGCCCTCTCTGGAGGCTGTTTTGGTTTTGGAGAAAGTTCCTTGGCACAGAAGCTTAGCCCCAGGGTCCAGGAATTAACCTGACATGGTGAGGAAATTTAGGGGCCTAAGGTTTGTAGAACTCAAGAGAGCCATACAGAGCAGGGAGCAGGCCTCACCAGCAGCCACTAGGGCCCAACACCTGGACTAAGTCCATACTCAGTTGGGTGATTATGGAATCCTCTTACACGAAGGTGTGCCCAGTGGGTAGATTGTTCTAGCATCATTCATTTGGGCATTGCACTGAGGACTTTGCATAAGCAGCCCACAGGTTTTGCAGGAGGCCTCCTGGCTCCTCCCAGGCCCTTGAAGTTTACTGCATACGCAAGCTGGTCTGACGTTGAATATAATCCTCTAGCCAGTGTGGGCGCTCCAGCTTGGAGCTAGCTGCATTTAATGAAGGGGATATGTACCACATGTTAAGCTGAGATAATTCACCTAGGTCGTCCAGGCCAGGGAGCCAGGGAGGTGGAATTCTGTTCAGAAGGAGGTAGTGTCATCAGAGTGGGTCCCAGACCAGAGCTTCAGATGAAATTCTCTGATGCCAACACTTTTGAAAATAGCCATGGCCTGTTCTTTATGACTTTGAATTCAATTCAAAACCTGAGTCATTCACAATCCATTTTTCTTTTATGAAAGTCTCGTCAATTTAAATAACAGCTTTGTGGGAAAAATCACTTATGGTAATAGTTCACTCAATCCAATAGTGTTATCACCAGTCAATCTAAAGTAACAAGGTGTCTCTACCGCTATGAATGTTATGAATTCTATATTCTTAAGTTATGTTTTAAATTAAATTTCCATTCAAATTTTAACATTTAATACAATTTTTATGTTTATACCTTAAATCTTAAATTTACATAAGATAAAAAATTATTTAAAACAGGGAACTTATTTCCCCAAATATAAAGGCACTGGAGTGATTTTGTACATCATGCACCTAGACACACATGTGCACTTACATATGTAGGATGTAAGAATAAGTCTATGCAGAATGGAGGCAGAAGGATTATAAAGACCAGGTGATGGATGACTGCTAGGAGACACAGCAGGACTTAGGAGCATAGAACTCACAGAGACTGTGACAACAAGCAGAAGACATGGAAAGTGGACACAGAGTCCCACCCCTAATTAAGAAGCTATCTGCAGTTAATACCTGCTGGGAAAGGAAAAGTCAATTTTCTCCAATGGAATGTCACTGGGTAAATCAACCATACTCCAGAGGAGTCTGCAAAGCCAGAGTAATTGGCCAAAACAAAACGGGGACCTTTTTATGACTACTTTGTATTTGCTTGTTTGTTTTTCTTTCTTTTGATTTTTTTGTTTTATTATTTTTTGTTTGCTATTTGTACTGTTTGTGCTTTGTTTTTTCTTTTTTCTTGGAGGGCTATCGAGAGAGAGAGAGAGAGAGAGAGAGAGAGAGAGAGAGAACAGGAATTTGGTGGGGATAGAGATGTGGGAAATATCTGGGAGGAGTTAGGAGAGAGGAAATGCAATATATATATATGATATGTATTATATAAATATAAAACATGTATGAAAATTTATTGTATAAAGTTTTTTTTTTTCAATTTACCAAGAGTGAAGTCAAATTTGAATTCTTCACTTCTCTCTGTTTGCCATCTGTCTGTGATCTGGTTACTAGTGTGTTTGTAATCTGTTATGTGTGTGTTCATCTCTGTTGGCTGTGAGTTGTCTCTGTGTGTCTGTGTGTCTCTGAGTCTCTCTCTCTCTCTCTCTCTCTCTCTCTCTCTCTCTCTTTAACAAAAAGCTCTGCTATGTACTTATTGAACAGCACAAACAACATGGTATGGGGAAAGGATAAGGGGTTCTTTATATTCTGGGTTATTTATTTTATTTTATTTTTAAGATTATAATAGATCATAACATTGCTCCTTTCCCTTTCTTCCCTCCAAACCCTCCCATATGATATGCTTCTCCCTAGTCTCCTTCAAATCCATGGCCTCTTTTCCTTTAGTTGTTATTGTATGCACATAGACAGATATCATTGGGAGTCGAATGACTCTTCCACAGGTGTTGTATATCCAATATCCTGCCTATCAGATATCAATATTACAGTTCATAACAGTAGCAAAATTACAGTGACGAACTAGCAACAAAAACAGTTTTATGGTTGGGGGTCACCACAACATGAGGAACTGTATTAAAGGGTCACAGCACCAGGGAGATTGAGAAACACTGTCTTAAAGAATGGTGTCACATCCTGCCCATCCCCTCCCTCAAGTCTGCCTTAGTGAATAGCCCTCTCGCTTACATTTTGTTTGCTGGTTTTGTCGTTCTTTAAACGTAGTGTGCATCACAAACACACACTTGTTTGTTACTTAATTCATGGTTTTCTATTGGTCAACATGATCTGTGTGTCTTGCATTGGGAGGAAGCATTATCATTTCCTCATTACAATGACTATGATTCAGTTTTCACTGGACAGTTTCTGGCATCGTGGAGTTTTTAGGAATGTCTCAGCAAGGGATGGATGTGTTTGCTACAAAGTCTCATCACACGCCATCCCTTGTGATCCGTGCTGCCCACTTGGTGGTGAATTGTGAGCTATCCCGCTGCGTGAAAGATGCTCCTAAAAATCTCTTCTATTGGATACACATTAGCCCAGTTGTGAGAGTCTACTGTGATCTATTGAATTAATCCCCTTTTAATGGCTACATAAGTTGGTTCTAATTTTTTGCTAATATGCATTTTACCTTTATGAATATATTCATAGTTTTATCATTGTGCTCATTCATGATTGTTTCCTCCGGCTAAATCATAGAGATTTAGAAATACAGTTAATTCAAAACATGGTTGATTTTCCCATAAGCGTCTGCTGCTCAGGAATCATGCTCTGTGCTTTTCCTAGACAGGAAAACAATGTAGCTATGCACATGGGTCCTGTTCAAGTGTTTTGAAAAACTTTATTATTATTATTTCAAAACCAACTTGACAGCATTTTTGATGGAATCTGCATTCGTATAGCAAAAATTTAAAAATAGCGTCAGAGATCTAGAAATTAAGAAAGTGGAATATATAGATGAAGACATATACATACAATACATATATAACATACACACATACATACACTAATACTTACAATAAAAGGACTGGAGAGATGATTCAGTGGGTAAGAGCACTGGTTGCTCTTCTAGAGGACCTGGGTTCTATTCCCAGCACCCGCATGCTGGGTTTACACTGAATATAACTCTAGAGGATCTGTCTCATTCTTCTGGCCTTCACTGGCATGAAGCACACACATGGTGTGCAGACATGTATGCAGACAATATACCCATGTACATAAAATAGATTAATTAAAAAACCCATACACATACTAAGGGGTTTGAGTATTTGATTGCTTTATAGAATCAAAAGGAGATAGTAATTTTACCAGCAGTCAGATAGATTACAGAAATGATTATTAAAGAGATAATTTCTAGCTGAGTCCTGGTCCTACATGATAACCAGTCCTATAAACTGTGTGTGTGCAGACAGAGCCAGGTCTGTGGTGTAGTTCAGGCCAATAAGCAACAATCTCATCTACCTCTGAAGTTGACTTCTCCAGGTGATGGAGCAAATGTTCCTTGAGAACAGTTTAGGAGATATGTCTGGAGAAAAAGAAAACATTCTGGAATGTTCTGAGAGCCAGGCTCTCAAAGCTTAGTTAACTAAGCCTGATTCATGGTTGACTATAAGAAGGAAATAGGCAGCTTAGGGAAACGCAACAAAATCCCTAAAGAGCAAAGGGTTTGCTCTCTCTCTCCTCCAGTTGACAATAATTCCTCACCGTTTCCTCCAGTTCTGACACGCAGAAGGTGTGGTCTTTGCATTTCTCACCTACCCAAGCAGATGTCTCTTCCAGACTTCACAGCTCTGAATCCATAGTGTAATCCGTTCTCAGCCCCCCACAGACATGGACATCAGGAGTCAGGGAGTTGTGTTCCTTTTACAGCTGCAGAGTTGGAGAGCAGTGGAGAGCTCTTCCTTTGGCCTCAATTCCTTTACACATAGAAGTGAAAGAGGAAATCTGTATGCTGCCTGTGGTCCCTTCCAGTGATCTAATGAGCCAAATCGCAGCATGACCTTTGTCTCTGAGGAGACCCCAGTCTTCAGGACTTGGCTCTTGCGTCATTTGCATAATTGTGAACATGATCGATACTCAATTACTTTTCTTATTGCCAGCTGAAGGAATGATTGCCAGGAAGAACAAATGGATTCCAATACTCCTAGATCCTTATGCTAACAACAAGCGAAACACAAACACCCTCTTACCATTTTATTTGCTTCCTGGTGTGTGAATGATTTGATTCTTTAAAAGCCATGTTTAATAAAATTCTGGTTTTAGTATGAGTGGTATATATCCTTAGCCTAGTCAAGGATTTATTGGGGAAAAAAGAGCTCTTTGTGTAGCTGGTTTTATTTAGAGAAACACCTTCATCTGAGCTCTGTGGTTTGGCCTTTGGCTTTTTTGCCTTGAATACATACCTGCAGTATTTGATGGAGATCCCAAAGAAGATTCCCTAGACAACAAACCCAGAGTTGCACAGATGCTGCTTTATATCTGATGGTCTATCCAGGGGAGAAGAAGCTGGCTGGCTGGCTGGCTGGCTGACGACTGGCCAGTCTGGTATTTGGCTAAGGACTACACACCTATATACTTCACAGTGACAACCCCTGAGCTGCGCTTATTCAGAGGAAATATCTTCTAGTTCCATCCAGATGGGGAACGAGAACTACCTGAGGTCCATGAACTTGATTCACCCGAGAAAGGATTTTAACTGCAAAAATTTGCAAAACAAGAACAACAGTCTTTTTTTCTAACTGAAACATGCAAAATTGCAGATAATTGAGATGTCTCCCTGTGGATTCACAGCCATTGTTTAGCCATGTTAACTGGGGCATTCCCAACCTCAAAAGCCTTTTGGAAGACAGCTGTACACTGCTTTGGTCGTTTTGATCTTAGTATTTGTCTGCTTATTAACTCTGTTCCAGAATTTTTTTCCAACTCCGGTTCTTCCACCTAGTTAGCAATTGCTCACTGTAAATGAGGCTCTGTGTTATACTTTATGCTAATATGAGGACATCAATACTGGCCATCATAATTGATTATATCAAGAACAAAGCATGTTAGACATGTCCAAAACTATGCTGCAAGAGAGGGATCGTCACCTTAATTAGTATACAAAGAACAAGTCGCAGAGGGAAATGAGACGTCTGGCTGTGTCGGTTGACTGCTCCTGCTTGACAACGCACCACAAACACAGAAGTGTCCTGTGGCTTCTGAGAGTCAGGGGCCTGCACTGACTGCTGACTGCTGACCGCTGACCGAGGCCCACCTGTGGCAAGGCTCTATCCTTACCTGTAGGCTCAGGAGCTTGCCCTGCGATTCATTTCCTCTAAGCGACAAGATTCATGGCCCCTTGCATCGTTATCCTGAGGCAGATCTTTAGTGCAAGTCCCCTGACCAAAGAGTATCTTCCTCATCCCAGGGGCCACTTGTCACCTTGACACCCTCTGTTGGTCCCAAGCAAATCCCTGGTTCTGTGCGGTGATGAGGGATGCATTGAGGACTTCCCATAGGCTCTGCACTTTTGCATCCTCCTGCTCCAGGAGTCCTCACTGACCTCACTCTGGTACCCACATGTGGCTTCAAGGGACTCCCAATTCCTCCCATTCCCTCGATGCCTGCTCCGGAGCTGGGTTGGGCTGGACTAGATACAGCTTGGCTTCTCCTTTCTCTAATTTTCTTGATGGCATCTCAATAAGTCCTGTGACTGATGATTCAGATCAGCTATGCATTTGCTTTAAAATCTAGCTACACCCCTAGCATCTTCCCATACATTTCCTTGAGGTTTAGGGTGGCCCATGAATATTTTACTAAGAGGAGGGAAAAAAACCTGGATTACATCATTATGCCTACCTATTTATCTCCCTTTGGTAAATGAACAGCAGTTGGTTTTCTCTGTGTCAGGAAAGTGCATACTGATTTAGGTGTTTAATCAGGAAAGTACGTAACAAAAGGAACAGGCTTGGAGTAGGTCATCATACCTTGGGAGGGTTTTAAAGAAGAGGGGATTTGGGAACTCAATTGAAAAAGGACCTTAGAAATCGTTCAATGTGTCTGTTGATAATGGTTCTGTCCCATGGAGAATGGCACTTCTTCCCTGCACAGGGACATGATATGACCAAGTGTGAGCTGTGGATGTGGAGGACAGAGAGGTAACTTGATGCGGTCCTGAGCTGGTAAGGCAGGAGGTGATGGGCTGGACCTTAGCTCAGAGTCCAGCTGGGAGGCTGTTGACTGACAATGATTCTTAAGTGGGACTGTGAGGGCTCCCCGGGCTCAGGGCATCTTCCTATCTGTTCCTACAGCCACAGTTGGTCTGTATCTGGGGTCACAGTTTTCTGGGAGAAGCAGTATTTTGGGTTTGTATCAGAAGCTGTAGGGGAACTGGGATCTGGAGTCAGATAGCCATATACTGGAATCTCTGGGCATGAAATGAACTCTCTAGTCTCCTAGGTGTTGCTGGGATAGAAAGTCTTCAGCACTAAGGATGTCCTGGGCTTCAAAGAAATTATAGATATCTAGTTCTCCTCACACAGTAAAATATTCAGTCCGTGTGTGTGTGTGTGTGTGTGTGTGTGTGTGTGTGTGTGTGTGATGGATTTTTGTTCAGTTGGTACTTCGGGTACGTATTCCTACAGACATAAAGATACGGTTTGTTAGCCATGTGCCCATTAGTTCTGAGGAAGATGAAGATGTGACGTAGAGAGCTCTTTTCCCTCTTCTCAGGCAAAGGTTTTCTTGTTACCATGACATTGGTAGGACCCCTTGCTCTTTAGGTTTCCTAGTAGCCTAAAATTAATGATTTATACCTATTCAAGTGTCTGATTCCAAGCCATTCTCACCTAGGCACAGTCTGCCTTAAGCCTGCTTCAGATAGAGATATTTTTGAAGCAGGGTGCTCTGAACCGACAAACGAGCTTACCAGCACTTGGCAGGTGTTAAAAGCAAGCTAACGAACAAAATGTTCACAGGAAAGGTTATGGTAGGAGCTCCCTAGAGTGGAACATGCCATCCGCATGAAGTCCTGCCAAGCAGAGAAGGCAGAGAAGGGCCCGTCCCCTAGTGACATTCCTCCAGAACTCTGGCCTGTCACACTTGTCTTTAATCTGCCCCAGGGGGAGCTTTAGAACTGTAAGAAGGCATCATGTGATGACCTATCACTGTTGCTTAGTGCGGGCATGTACTCTGAAACACCACAGTGAACACACTCTCTGCACTCTCCTGTCTCCCCATCCACTTCCAGACCTCCTGTGTTTACAAAAGAGAAGGTGCATGTCATTGGGCATTATTGGCTTTTATGTATTTAATCCTAGTTGTTTTATAATTAAATTGTCCTCCTTGATGCTCCGAAAGGATAATCCTTTTCATGGTGGGAAACAGTCACTTTGGCCGTGCTGATCCATTTGCTGTGTTTTGCTTTCTCCTTGTTTCAATTTTTAAAAGATTTTCTTGTGTATGTGTCACATATGTGTAGTGTTTATGCTTGTTAGCATGGTTGTGTACATGTGTGCATGCGTACACATGGATACGTGAGTGCCTGTAGAGGTCAGAGGTCAACACTGAGTGCCTTCTTCCATGGCTCCAAACCTTTATTTTGAGACTATGTCTCTCCCTGAACATAAAGCTCATCCATTTAGCTAGGCTGGTGGTCAGCGAGAGCCAGAGATCTCAGTCTTTATGTTCCCTTCCTGCCAGGAGCACAGAGAGAGAACAGGCCTAGGCTCTCACACCTGGTGCTTTGCATCTTTGTTTGCTTGTTGTGGCTGAGGGGATCCTCACTCAGGCCTTTATGCTGGCACTTGCCCTGCTGAGCCTCCCAGGGCTTCATGCACATCAAGCAAGCACAGCTCACCGATCTGAGGTCCCTGCTATCTGTCCCACATTTAAAAAATTGCGATAGCCCTAATGAAACTGCCACCGATCACTCAGTATTCCTTCAGAGAAGCCTGTCTCCTAAGATGAATCTTGAAAACGTTCACAGCCTTTTGGCCACGTGACTAAAGGGGTGCTCATAAGAACTTGAGTACCAGTGTGTTCACTGTGGTGATGCCTACCAAAGCCGATGGTTATAGCCAACCCAGGAGCTGATAGAAAGGAAATACCTGATCAGTCATGATCACTGTTAATATCACACGTGGCCTTTAAATGCTATCTTTTGTGACATTCCTGAAAGTTCATGAAATGCCACAGTGCACATTTGTTTTTAAGTGGCACAGAAACATTGCCCATAAAGCACAGCGATCGAGAGCAGTTCTCTCTTGAAATACAGCTCTAGGTTTCATAAGTTTTAAATTTGCTGCGACAAGTGTGTGACTTTTCTGATAATGGGAGAAGACCCTGTGACTGCCATGGAGGGATACACAGGAGCATTTGGAGTCCACAGCTCTCGTCCGTGAGACTTACTGAAGGGGCTTGCCGTTGATATTGGTTGCTCTTCAAATGCACTCACTGTAGGCTTGTGACTCCCACAGAGACTTGCTAAATTGCTTCAGAAAAAAAAAAATCCATTAAGATGCTATCATCTGCTGGATGTGGTGGGACCCACCTGTCATCCGTCCCCTGGAGAGTCGGCTTGGGCTAGAAGGAGAGACCCTGTCTCACAAAGGGAGAAAGCCAAGCTATCAGTATAATCAGGGCTCACTCTGAAAAGAAGACAGAGCATGTATGTCCGATAAGCTTGCTGCCAGCTCTGAAATCAGCACATACAAGTAAGATTTTCTCCAAGAAAATGGGAGCCCTGTGCATCCCATGCAATCAAACACGGGTCAGCTCATCCATCTCTGAGTGTCTGCTGCTCCCCCACCCTATTCATCAATGAAATGCTAAGTACGTTTTTCTTCTGTGCTTTTTCATTCTTGACCTTCATGATTTTCTTCTTCTCTTTCTCCTCTTCTTCTTTCTTCCTCTACCACTTCCTTCTCCTCTTCCTCCCCCTCTTCTGCTTCCTCCTCTTTTTTCTCTTCTTTTTCCTTCTCTTCTTTTTTATCATCATCATCATCATCATCATCATCATCATCATCATCATCATCATCATCATCATTGCCATCATCGCTTTGGCTAACCAGGTTCCTCAGGCTCAGAAACTTGTGTGTGGCCGGGCCCCTGTTCAATCACTTCTTTTTCTACTTCCCTGCTTGTGATACTTTGCCACCATTTAATATGCTTGAGCTAACAGGCGACATGTAGCGTCAATTCCACCAGATTTTATATGTAATTCGATCAAGGTCAAAAGTAGTGACCGGCATTGACATTAGCATCCCATTGTGCTCATAGCTGTTGCAGGTTTCATTGTCGGTGGGACCAGCATCCGATGAGTTCACAGAAATGACAGACTCACAGTGAAACACTCCAATACCCACCCCAGAAGTGGGCCTCCGTAATTCAGTTACAGAAGCAGCCAGAACATTTCTTTTTAAATGTCATGTGTTCTTTTATTCCCAAGTAGTTCAAGTAATACCTCAGCAAGGACTCAGAGGAGTGCCAGCAGTGTCATGCACGTGGGTTAATCACGGAAGCCATCTGAAAGGAGCATGCCTTTAAATAGGAGATGTTCCACGGGTGACGTAAAGCTCGTTCAGTGGTGCAGTGGCGCTGTGAGGGCCATAAAGTGCACCTGACAGGAGATTCTGCTGACCCACTCAAACGTTCATACTCTGCTACAGAGCTCTTTAGACAATATTCAATACTGTCTCTATTTGCCAGCTTTGTTCCAGGAAAAGAAAACTGTCTTGAGTCTATGAGAAAGTCAAATACTCTGCCCTGGGGCAGGGGCGGGAACTCTGTTTAATTGACCAACAGAGGTTTGAGACAAGCAATCCACCTTTGTGTATCACGTTTGGAAGGAACAAAGTGTGGGGGCTGGGGAGCAGTTCAGTGAAGTGTTTGCCACGTGAAGCATGAGGACCCGAGTTTTGACCCCAGGACTCTTTTAAAAGCTGGACTGCAGCATGCACTAGTGGAAACCATGTAATCCCAGCATTAAGGAAGTGGAGAGTTGGAGAGATGCCAGAGGCTTGCTGGTCAGCTAGTCTATCCAAATCTGGATCTGGGTTCAGCTAGAGACCGTCTCCAAGATAATGTGAAGAATGCTTGAGAAAGATATCTGACATGAACCCCTGGCCCGCACAGGCACACACACATACATATGTACCCACACACATGCACACACACACATACATATGTACCCACACACATGTACATACACACATACATATGTACCCACACACATGCACACACATGTTAAAAACACAGTGTAAGTCACTATTTGGTTATGTTTTGCTGTGTGTGTGTGTGTGTGTGTGTGTGTGTGTGTGTGTGTGTGTGTGTAGGCATTCACACATACTCTTCGTCACACTTGTGTGGTTCTCTTAATTGTGGGAGAATAAATACAGTAAGATGTTCACTGCTCCTTAATCTTCAAATTAGTCCTGTTGTCTGTTATCTTCTTTTGTAGAAACCCGTGTGAAGTTTTCTAACATGAAGCAAGGGACCTGGAAGATTCTAATCATCTCTTCATTAGAGTTCCTGAGTTTAAGATAAAGTTCCCTTGAGTCTTTGCTTTCCTGTGTTGATGCAGGGGGCTGCCTGGTGCCAGGTGCATTGCATAGGCACTGGGCCAAGCACTGACCCCTCTCCACCTGGAGGAAATGCGTCTCTGGGTTTACTACATGTCCTTGGACCTTAGGAACCACAATTAGGCAGAGCATCTGAGGAATGGGGCCGTGGGTAGCAGTGAGTTTTGTAGTTACTGGTCATGGAAATAATCTTTTATATGGCCCACAAATCAGAGGAAATAAAAAGTGTGTATATAATTTTGCATACATACTGCAAGGCACACTTCGTAGAGCCTGACTTTTAGTTTGAAAGTCAGCATTTGCATGTTGGCTCTGAGATCAGCAGCCATGTGGCTGGTACTCTTAGGCCACCCTCTTTATTTCCAGACTTCTGTGTGGTGTATTGGTCGTGTCCATGTGTGCTGCGCCGCGAAGCTTCACAGTTGTGGACATAAGGGTCCTTCCACACGCCTTAGCCTATGCCTGGTATGCCCCAGGGACACCTGCTTCCTCAGACTGTATCAACCCTGTTTGCACAACTCCTATAGGGATGCAGCATCCTTTCAAAAGAGCTCTGGGGTACCAGGTCCTACCACCTAGTGGAGTGGAGCCTTCTGGTGAAATTGGGGTGATAGTATCATCTGGCAGGAAGGTGAGAAAAGGACGATACAAAAAGCTGCTCATGATTTCAGCTACAAATAAAACTTAGGAAATCTAATGGGTTCTGATGGGTATATCTAATTTCTTGATGAACTGTTAAGAAATAACCAAGCAGGGGAGAAGCTGTCGGATGGGGGTGGGGTGGGGTAACTGGTAAAAAGAACTAAGTGTCTAGAATTACTAGAGCTACCAGCTCTTCTGAGCTCATTATGGTACGACAGGGACAAAGTTAGTGTCAGGAACCTGTTCCTTTTGGAAAACAATGTCAAGGTAGACAGTGCCATGGTTACTGTCCTGTGTGACCCATACAGTCAGTATTTCCCTGTAAAGACTTGACTAATCACGTGTGACGTAATATCATGAGTGTGGCAAGACTGAGAAGTGGAGGGAAAGAAAGACGTCCTCTGAGTTCCCAGATAGCTCGGCACTCGTTCAGTTCCTCTGTGTCCTGCTTACAGCCCCCTCTCCCCCCCCCCCCCCGCGCAGCTGGTGGATGAGGAGTAGGTCTGAGCATACCATCGCAAAGGAGGCAAGAGCTTTAATTCCAGACATCTCCCTGGAAGGACTGTGCTCCCAACCTTAGATAGCCAACCATTGTTACATAACTTAATAGCATTTGATTGCTACTGGGGCGCAGAGTGGGAGCCACACAGGCAATCCACAGGGCTCAGAGTTTGGTCTTTATGGGAAGAGAGGTCACTGGATGGTGGCTGCTCCAGAGAGAGGGCCACACAGAAGGAGAGGAGACAGGCAAAGGTTGGCAGTGGGGTCAGGGACCTGACACTTCTCTGTGCTTTCTGGAGTGATTTTAGACACTGAACGTTTTATATTCAAGAGACTGTGGTTTGAGTCCTTGGTGCTATGCATTCAAGTTTGCACTCAGGCTTGGGTAGCATGTAGCTAGTGCTACACAGGCTCCGGGGAGGAATTGTCTGCAAGAATGGCATTGCTTTTTCATCAAGGAAACATATGCCTTGCATAAAATTTGCTGTCCCAGGCATGCTCTGCTATGCAGCGGCATTGTGTTTACAGTGTGCACCTATCACTCCACCCTCACAGCGCCTCCCCCAGGGTATCTCTGTTCTTTAAAGTAAAGACTTGCAAACATGAGAAATGGTCCCAGAAGCTGGCCATGGGACATTCTGGCTGCAAGAAGGCAGCAAGGCACATATGCAGCCTGTTTCCTGCCTCTTCTTCTGGGAACAAGGGCGCATCTTGACAGAGAGGTGGCTTGTCCCATGGAGTGACCTTTAGAGGTTGCTGTCCAGGATGTCACATTTCTTTGTCTTCAAAGCTGGGAGACCGGTGGGCTCCAGAATCCATAAATAGAAAGTTAGATTTGAAGACCTCAGATTTTGCAAGTGGATATTGAAGTTGCACTCCTTCTCCTGAGTGTGACAGTGGGCTCCAGACCCCATGCCACTTCCTAACAGAGAGCTCTGGGCCAGTCTGCTCACACAGGGGAGCTGCCTCACCACCGGCCACCAATGCCTTGTGCCACCTTTGCCTAGCCTTTTCCTTCCTTTTCATACTTGTTAGCAACGCTGCATGGAAGCCTGTATTATAATTTTATTTCAAGTCCCTCAAACATTTGACAGTGGGTCAGGAGAATATAATGGCCTGTTTCTGAATGTGTAAGTGGCCATGGTGTGACATTCCACAGAGTAGGACCAAAGAGAAGCTGGTCTCTGCTCTTGGGTGACAGAATGCTCTGGGGTGGGTCACATCCGAGTGGCTGCTATGGACTCTGTGTTTCCTCTGATGGTGACCATTTTGTGGGGAACTTTCTGTATCACCCTTGTAGCATTAAAGCTGTCTTAGGTTCTCCCAAGACCCTCAAATAAATTACATGAGCACGGGGGGATTTTCACAGAGCCTTTAATGACATATGGAATTCAAATTGCTTGCACTTTGAAACTTCCAAGAGTAAGGTTTTTGGTAAAAGTCAAGGCTGTTTGGTGGGTCTCAGCTCCGTTCAGGAACGTCATCCGGAAGGAGAGCAGTGGGCTTGTCTCTGCTGATCTGCATAGCCTGTCTGGAGAGTGGATTTCTGTGCAATTCCCCTTGAGATTCTGCATGGATGTGTGTTTTCTTGGAGCAGCAGAAAAGCTAGTTTTATAATCTATATAAAGTCTTCTGAATTCTGAATCTTGATGGATCCTATGAGGGAAAAAAATGGAGCTTTCTCTCTTGGCCTTAAAGGGAAACTGGAAAGGAAAGAGGTCCTGGTCCTCTTCCCTGGGTACAGCCAGGTGTGTTTCTCCAGTTCAGACTTGCACGGGGTCAGTGTGGTGATGAGAGCAGGTCCTGTGTCACAGCCTGGGACACATGGACCCACGAGTGTGTGACCGGTGCCACCATAGCTCTGGGCGAATTATCTCCAGCAGAGTGTAGGGTCCTGTATAAAGACAGAGCGCTGAGACTGTGTGGATTGTTGAGAAGGATCACACACTCTGCCCCATCCTCTGTATGATGACTCTCCTCTATGGGTGACTTCATGAACTTGAGGAAAGACGGGTACTTCCATAAGGGTGCATACGAGGAAAGTCTGACAATCAGATTAGCATGTGTTAAAATAGCCAGGCATCCACTGCAGGTGCCTGTTGAAAAAAAATGCTAGTTTATATCCACAGGCAAGCTTTAATACTCGTAGCAGACAGACATTCGGGAAACACACCTCTCCCCCGTGCCTTGAGGATGAAGATGTTCTGAGTTGTTGGCTATCCTTCTAAAGCTAAGCTCTAGTGAAAACCTTACCTCAACACCCTTCACATAGGGAGAATTTGGCAAGCACCAAGGCTATGAAGGCAGAGAGTCATGGCTAATGAGGGACCTTGGGGACAATTTTATGTCAGCTCCTTTGTAAATGATGAAGCAGAGGCAAAGCCTTGAAGCTCATATGCCAGAATTGCTTGCTCATTCACCTTTGCTGTGGTTCATGGCTTCCTTTGTGAATGCCCTCATGTACCCGACTCTTCTCTCCTCCCTCCTGCCATTCTCCACCCAGCTGCAGTCTCTAACAGGCAGGAGTTCTTCATCACACAGTGTCTTCAGCTGCAATGGAGACATAGAGAGGCCTTGCCCTAAGGAGGCATAAAAGACCCAAGGAGGAGTTGATCCTCAAGTGACCCTCACGCCTGGAGAGGACAGTGTGCTGGTGGAGTGTGAGAGAGTGCACCCGGAGGAACGAGGGGACAGTTGGGTGATGGCCCCTGCTGTGAGTCACTCCGTCATCTCTCCAGATGTACGATACACAAGATGGTTTGGATTACATCAGAACACTGTCCGGGGGACCAAAGATCTCTATAAAATTTTCAAATGATGCCCTCTCTTTCCTCCCCCAGGACAGTCTGAAAGGGTAGTCTAATCCTAACTGTGGAAACTCATAGGTGAGTGGTGGTTTTTGGAGGAGTGGTAGGGCTGTCAGGTGAGCATACACTGCTGTGAATGAACAGGAAGAGTGGGGGTGAGAGTCCCTGGAGTTGCTGACTAAGGTCCAACTCTAGACATGATTGACTCCAGGGAGACCAGAGAAGCAGGATGTGTTGGAGGACATCTCTGTCTGTCAGCTTTGCTGTTCATGGAGAAAGGGCATGCATTCATAAGTAGTTTTTCATATTCTGGTTGTTACATGCAGAAATGGTACAGAGAAATGGAATTAAGTTCAGTTTCTCCACCCACAGCCCCAGTTCTTGAAGGGGCCTCCAGTGTCCACCATATTTAATAATACTGGTCCATCTTCTTTGATGGCTGCTATGACTTGCAAACCATACTCCCAATGTTTCCTGGGACACTGCTGTCCCAGAAACTCACAGAAGGACTCTCCATCTGGTCTCTTGTGAGCTGGTACAGGTGATGATAGAGCCAAGATGGGCTCTTTGCTCTTCTGCATCAGACTTTTACCCAGAGTTCTGTGAAATTACAAGGGTGTTTAAAACAAAAACCCTCATGATAGTCATCGAGGCAGGAAGCTATGGAATGGAACCTGAAAGCCTGTGACAAAATATTCCATCATTGGCTCTACTACCGTGGAGAACATCTGCATCTCAGGCCTGGTGACTCACACAGGAGTTCACACCAGGATATTTACCTCAAGAGCCTGCATCCTGACGCTAGTTACAAATTAGAAGTAATCGTGCTGTCCCCTCCTGGCGTTTCTACATTATATTTCAGAGAGTGATGTGAGATCCCTGAAGAAAAGTACTGTATAAAGTCAAAATGCACAGGGATGGTGCCCATCTGGGCCCCCACTGGACCCCATGCTAAATTAGGTCAGAAGCTAGTCCCCAGCAACTTCGCTGTCGTGAGTAAAATTCCAGAGGCAGCTCAGCTAGCCTCCTTATTCTGCTGGGACTCTTATCACAAACAGCCCAGACTGGGTGGCTATGGCAACATAGCCACAGTTCTCATAGGTCTGGAGAGAAGACAGAGATGGGGGAGGTGAATGGACTGAGCGAGGATTACATTTTGGCAAGTCCTAGTTCCTGGCCACCATCTAGCTGTGTGCACGGTAGCCAAAAGAGTGGGGTTTGGGGTGGGGCTTTTCCCCCACAGTCACAATTTTTATCTATCTCTGGTCACATTTAATCTAATTCTGCTTCATACCAACTGCAGTCACATTGGGGGTGCTGGGAGGGCCTTTTAAAGCACTCCTTCCTGACTCCGTAAGTGACCTGGGCCCTGGGTAGACCTCTTGGGGTGCTTACAGTTACAGGTGTGGAAAAAGACCTTAGGTTGAATTTTCAGGGCTGCAAGCTCCCACCCAGTATCAGCTCCGGGAACCTGTCAGAGGCAGGATACATGCCTTTAAACCCAGCATGTCACTGCCGAGTGCGACGTAAACACAGAGCCATGTTTCGAAGATCTGCACTTCCGACAGCCAGATAGGGCACATGTCTCCTGTTGCTGTTGAGTGACAGAATGTAGTAGATTGTGCCTGCTCTACTGTCAAGATGCCGCAGAAACCAGAGAACCCCAGACAAGGAACGAGCTTCTGTAAGAAAACAGAATCCCTCTTTGAGATGCCTCTGCTGGCTTATCCAGTGTTTAACTTCTTGGGGACTGAGGCGTGGTAGGTTAGTAGGATTTAGGGCAGATAGTAGCTGGTGCCTTCTGGGTACTTCTCTGCTTTCGGACTGTACCATGAGCAAGAGAGGCCCTTAGAACTGGGAGAAGACAGTAGGCAGCTCACACTGCTCAGCGCTCCAGCTTATAAAATAATGACTCAGACCTGCATTCCAGCACAGGTTTCTCTGATCTCCTCACCAACTGGATCTTAAAGTACTATGCGGCGAAGCAGCCCCTGAATTTGGGGTATGACTTGAACTCGGACTCTTCAGTCAATGCAACAACCTCAGCAGCTTGTTGAGCCCCTCCCTTACTGTGATGTCCGGGGGTGAGGACTGCTACCCTTGAGTGGAAAGTATTTTGGATGTGCTCACGTGTCCTCAAAGGCTGAATAACCAATAGTGGTATTCCATTTCACTGAACTATGAAAACGCAGATGAGGCTGTCTCCACTCTTAACTAAGGCCTCCTTAATTATCTTCAAAGTTAGATCCTCTAAGGCAAGGGTGTGTCTCTCACAGATGCGGAGCACTGCAGAGACCTGACCCTCTACCACAGGACGCTATACCTCCTGGGAGCATGTCCAGTCTTTCCCGCGGAAGTGAATCTTTCTTCCTGACCCACCTACTGAGAAGGCCCTGCAGTCTGCTCAGCAGATGGGCCTGCCTTATGCTCTCATATCTATGATATGCACAAAATGGTGCTGTCCTCTCCAGTTCTTGCTCTCGACATAGACAAATTACCCTTGGAGGCAGAAACAGACCCTATTTCCTCAACAGTTTCCTTAGAACACAGCTCCTGCTGGGACTCAATGCCCACCTTGAGAGGTGGCTACTCTAACAGTGTGAGTGATGTAAGTCCTACATCTGGTCTCACTGGCCTTTTCATACCGCTGAGGGGTGGTATAGATGGTATAGATGATGGAGAGATTCCATCCAGCGTTCTGAGTGTGTCGAGCCATGCTGTCTGTCCCACTGGAACTCCATGTCCTGCGTAAGATGAGGTCCTCATCCCAGTAAACGAGGTGTAATGCTTCTTGGAGGAAAGACAAAGAGCAGACTATTTCCCCGTGGTCAGAGAAAGAAGCTGAAGCAGAAGACAGCTCTGTCCTCAGCCTCCTGCAGACTGGGCAGGTTGGCAGCAAACACAGTTGGAGGAGCTTTTTAGTTCTCTGCTGTGTTCTCTGGTGTAGAGGCCATGTTAATATTCATGAATTGCATCTGAAGCCACAGGAAAGTGACAGCTCTAGCTGGCCGTGCATTTTCAAAAGGGAACTAACAATCTCAGAGCTCCATCTGAAGGAACAGTGTGGGCTTCAGGTGGCAGCATTCCTGAAGCCACTCAGCAGGGAATCAGGTGTACGTGACCGAGAGTGCAGGGCAGGTGGCGAGGGAAGGATAATGAAGACCTTGGTCCTTAGAGCCTGGAGCCTTTGCAGGGGAGTCAGGACTCACTGACTTCCACTCCGGGCAGAAGTAGTTACTGGAGTTCCTTACAGAACAGCAGCCCACATGCCTCCAAAAGAGAGCAGAACTCTGCAGGAAGTGGAGTATTTTTGAGAAAAAAAAAAACCCTATCATGTTCTAACAACAGAGAAAATTCAACTATTCTTATTTTTAAAGAAAAAATGAAATCAAAAAAAGAGATAAGTGTTCTCTTCTGAACCCACAACATAAATTAAATTTACACAGCTATCTTTCAAATACGAATAAAAGTTTAAAAACCTTGAGGAGAGCAACCAGAAAAAATGTAGTGAAATCTCCAAGTGAAGGACAGATCCAGATGTGTGCTTACGAGATGCACACCTGAGGCAGCATGCCCACTGCTCAGTGCCTTGAAGATCGTGACCATAATTAACCAAATGGTGGACTCTTCCACATCCCAGGGCTCAGCTTAAGACCTAACTCCTGCTTCCATAATCACATTAGCACTGTGACCTGTCAGTGTGACAATTGACATCCACACAGGCACAGATCACCACAAATTAATGATACTGCACATGCCCAGTGAAAAGGTGATAGGTAAGGAGCAGACAAGTACAGCTCAGCCCAGCTGTGCAGGGTGTTCATCTCAGCCCAGTTGTGCAGGGTGTCCGTCTCTGCACAGTTGTGCAGGGTGTTCATCTCAGCCCAGTTGTGCAGGGTGTTCATCTCTGCACAGTAGTGCAGGGTGTCCGTCTCAGCAGAGCTGTGAGTGGTGTCCATCTTAGCAGTGGGCAAATGCCCATGTCTGATACATCCCAGCTTTGGATTTACCTGAACTTATACACAGGTCTGCTCATTCGTTCTTACCCATAGCCCTCAAATACATCTTAACACCTCTGAGCTTTGGACGATAAAGATGGCCATCAGATTCAGGGAAATGTAGAAGTCAGAACAGCACAGTCATGTCCTGGCCTTTTATAGGTCTCATCAAATAGTAACCCATACAATACATAACTCAACACATAGCAACTGTGGGGGTCTCCAAGCATAATAGTTGTGGGGGTCTCAATACATAGTAGCTGGGGGGATCTCAATACAGAGTATCCATTGGGGTCTCAGTACATAGTAGCCATGGGGGGGTCTCAATGTATAGTTGTCATTGGGGTCTCAATACATAGTAACTGTGGGCGTTTCAATACATAGTAGCCGTGGGGGTCTCAATACATAGTAGCCATGGGGTTCTTAATACATAGTAGCCATGGGTGTCTTAATTCATAGTAGCTGTGGGGTGACTGAGCTGAGGTCTTAATACTGTCCTGTTCTGATGGAAATAGATGACACTTTTTTTTTTCATTTTGCTTAAGAAAAATAATTCTTCACCATTTCGTAGAACAGAAAAGTAGTATTACATTCCATAATTTGTTTAAAATATTAATTTGGGCCATAAGAAGAATGGGTTATACGTCTGTCCCTGACCTGGACAAGTTATTTTGATACCTAAGACTTGGTTTCTCCCTAACAAAGTGGGCAGCCATGCAGATGAGTGTGGAAAAACATCCAATAACTTCCAGTATGTGACATTGTTATGACTGACAGTATGTCATAGGGTCATCACATCTTGTCACTAACAACATGTTTGCTCCTTTAAGAAAAATGTATCCTCTGTGTTCTGTATTCTTCAAAGCTCCTGGCAAAGTAGCACAGATAATCAGTGTTCAAAGCTGGTTTGTTAATGTAGCTGTAAATGCTCAAGTCATTTACTGGATTATTATCAGCCAGTTATCACATTGCATATGAATGGAGTCTTCTATCCTGACTCAAGGATTATTTTATGTGGTGTTGGTTTGTTTTTACAGCCAGCAGCTGCTACTACACTGGAGACAGACATTAAATCAAAACGTCTATTTGGGCCTTGTAAATGTGATTATTTCACCCAGAGTTTGCTCTATGCTTCCTGGGGAAAACTGTGATGTTAAAATTCCCACTCAACTAACCAAGAGTTGTATTGACAGACTACCAAGACCACACCGCAGTGAGGACCAGAGAACAGTGGCTGAAAGTGGCCACACAAGAGTAGCTCTAGTTCCCCAATAATTGTCACCTGGATTTAGTGACTCAAGCTTGCATCTCAGCCAGATGGTGGGGTTATTCCAACTGGCACAGGCTTGGACTACCTTTTCAAATCTCCAGAGAAAGCTATCACGGTGTGAGGAGAAATATTAAAACCTAAAGAACTACAGGGCAGTAGTAAGTCCACATTGCTCACACATTCTGCACCCGAATCCTGGCTCTCTTAAAGGCCAGTTGCTATGCTTCCATCTTTGGAACCTCTCCAGATCCATGGAGATCCAGTCTGCCTCTTGACTGATGTGACTTCCTGGAGGGAAACCTAACGTGGTGTCTTAGAATGGTGCCACGGACATGTCTGATTCCTAACCTTTTCCCAGTTCCTTCATCTCCGACCATGCATCATGTATCCCATTTGTATCACCATGATATAGCATCCACTGTATCAAACCTGCCCTTCCTATTCTGAGTTACTGTGAGGGATAGCTGAAACTTTAGATCAACTCATGGTTCAGTCTTGCAGATTAGCTTCTACTAGAGGGATGGCTGAAAGGGGCTCTCCCTCTTAGTAATCAAAAGAAAGGTAGAAAGTTCTTAAAAACTAAATTTGACAAATACTGAACTATTTCTTAGTGTACAACATTATGCATGCTAAGTGCAGATGCGCTGTCTCATAACTGATAGGGCTTCTCTGACGGGAAACCTAAAGTGGAGTTCTAAAACTGTGATCCCCGTCTTAGAAGAGCATTGGAAAATGAGCAGAGAATGTCAGGAAAATTTTATCAGAACTCTAAAAAGTAACCAAAAATTTGAATCAGCCAAGAAAATACATTTTTTTTTAAAAAAAGGAGAGGGCATTATTGAAGGAGGGAGTGGAAGGTCCACCAATTCTGTTCCTAAGAGGCAGCCTTGAAGAGAGGGGAACCATGTTCTGAGTGGCCCAGCACCGCTGTGCAAGAGGAAAGTACACTTTGCTCATAAGGCTGTGTGCTCTTCTGTGACATCATTGCTTGGCAGGGGACTATAACAAGGTCCTGCTCTCTGTTTCCACGATGGACTCTGAAAATACTGAACTATTGTAATAGGAAGGCCGCTTGTTGGTTTCCAGCTGCTTAGCCCTGAAATAATCACACAGAAACTGTATTAATTAAATCACTGCTTGGCCCATTAGCTCTAGCTTCTTACTGGCTAAATCTTACATCTTAATTTAATCCATCTCCATTAATCTGTGTATCGCCACGTGGCAGTGGCTTACTCGGTAAAGTTCTGTCTCTAGCAGGGCTACATGACTTCTCCTTAACTCCACTTCCTTTCTCCCAGCATTCAGCTTAGTTTCCCTGCCTACCTAAGTTCTGCCCTATCAACAGGCCAAGGCAGTTTCTTTATTCTTTAATGGTAATCACAGCATACAGAGGGCAATCTCACATCACTGAACACAGCAACCTGTCCAGACCTAAGAGAAAAGACAGATGGCAGCATACAGTGTACCTCCCAAGGCCTGGGGCAGCAGCTGGAGGAGGGGTTAGGATCATCAAAAGCACCTGTATGCCCACAGCTGCCATTGTCCTCAACAGTGAGAGACTCACATTTTCCATTGGTCTCAGGAGCAAAGTCAGGATGCTCACTCAGACCAACACAACAGTGAAGCTCTAGCCACAGATATTAGACAAGAAAAAAAAAACATTTAAAGCATCCAAACTGGAAAGAGAATAAAACTATTTCTTTGTAGACCATAAAATCTCATAGAAAATGCTGAGAAGCTCCATCCCCAAGCCAGGAAGTAAACATACAAAAAAACAAAAACAAAAACAGCCGGGTGGTGGTGGCGCATGCCTTTAATCCCAGCACTCGGCACTCGGGAGGCAGAGGCAGGGAGATCTCTGTGAGTTTGAGGCCATCCTGGTCTAGAAGAGCTAGTTCCAGGACAGGAACCAAAAAAAAAAGGCTACAGAGAAACCTTGTCTTGGAAAAAACAAAACAAAACAGTGGTTTCTATAGACTGATAATGAACAATCCAAAAAGGATTTGAAATTTGAAAATTCCATTTATAATAGCATCAGAAAGAACAAAATGCAAGCTGGAGATGTGCCTCTGTGGTGTGGTAGATAGCTTACCTAGCAAGTGAGACTCCCTGGCTCCAGTCCTCATCATTGCAGATAAATAAAAGTAAAAGAAAATTCTTAAAAATAAATGTAATAAAAGAGAAAAACTCAGGGTTTTTTCTGCTCACTGAAAGTTAGAGGCCCTATTATGAGAAATCGAAGGGGTCAGCAGTAAAGAGGAAGGTGTCCATGCTCACAGACTGGAAGACAGTCTTGTTAAGATGTCCACACAACCACAGCAATGTTTAGCTTTAGTGTGATCCCTGTCAAATCCGTTGACATTTTCATTTAAAAATAGGAAAAGCCATCTTAAAACTCACCTGAGCCCTGAATAGACAAAACCACCTTGTAAAAGAACAAAATAGAAGACTTAGACTTCCTAGTGTCAGGATCTATCCTAGGACAGTGTGACACTTTATTTGTGTGAGGGGAGACGTCCATGTAGGCTGATCTAGACCAATGGGAGGGAGCCAATGGCTAGAATGTCACTCACACATGGACACTTGGCTCTCATCAAGGATACCAGGATCACACAATGGAGAAGGATGGTCCTGCCCATTAAATAACGTGGACAAATGGTGTGTCTGTGTGCAGAGCTGCGGAACTGGACTCTTCTCTTTCATAATCAAAACCTATACAAGATGGACTAAAAGCCTAAATACAGCATTATTTAACTCAGAAGAAAATAGGGGGGAAATATTCAATACATCAGATTTGCTAATCATTTTCTAGATAGGACCCTAACAGCACAAGCAGCAACAAAAACAAAATAAATAAGAATTTAAAGTTTAAGCCTTTCATGTTGGGTGGGCAGGAGGAAGAGAGGATCTGAAAGAACTCAAGGGAGAAGAAAAAAAAATCTTCAAAATATATCGTATGTCATAATATTTAAATTAAAAAATGTAAACTGCTAGTGCCAGAGAGGTTGTTATCACCAGAGTAAAAGGTCATGAGGTGGAGAGCATATCTGCAAATATAATCTGACAGAAATGGATAAATAGATTATGCAACCAGCTCAACCCAGCAATGAAAGTAATAGCTGGGTTTAACAATGAAGTCTGTAGGGAAGGAAAGACATGAGGATTAGCCGTTTATGGTCCCCCTCAGCTACATAATGAGTTTGAGTCCAGGAGAACACAACGCAAAGAAACCTTGTCTCAAAACTCTAAGAATTCTTGAAGGACCAAACAATGAAAACGTTTCTCCAAGAAGACTTGAACATTGCTAGTAATTGTGTGAAAACCCCTCATCACTTATCCTTCGGGGGTGTAAGGGAAATTACAGTGAGACACCAGTTCACACATTAGGATGGATTTCTAAAAATACACACCAACAACACATGTGCACAACCCTACACCAACACACCAGAAAACTACACAGGTACAGTGTGGGCGCAGATGTGAAGAAACTGGATACCTGGTCATCTGGGGGGAAGTAGAGATGTATTTTTGTTATGGGCTACAATTCCTAAAAACTTAAAAGAAATGATCTGTCTATTTTTGAACACTACCACTTCTGGGAGTCTTCTCAAAAGAGGTGGAAGCTGAGTTTCGATGTATTCTCAAAACAAGGAAGATAAATAAAAACAATCTTCAAAAGGACACACCATAAACAAACTACAGAAAGTCAGAAAGAAGCCCTCTAAATCAGGAGGAGAGACCAGTGGGTGTAAAGACTTTGGAGGATTACCTCCCGTTTCTTCTCCAAAGCCATGGATACCAGGAGAAGATGGGGCAGAATAATAAGTAGTAAAGGGGATTGAAAAAGAAAGTCAACCAAGAATCCTATATCCACTAGCATGCATGCTTCAGAATAAAGGAGAAATTAGAATATTTTAGATAAACAAACATTGAGAGCTACTCTACTAGAAATGCCACAACGAGTATAAAAGTTTAAATAAGGAAATGCAGTACAGAGTGCAGAGAGATTGAGCCCTGTTGACATTAAGGTAAGCAGGGAAGCTAGCTTTGCTGTGGTTTTGGTTTGTGACTAATTGTAAGTACTACGGAAATTAAAAAATAAATGCACAAAGATTGTTGTAAGTCTGTTGTTGAGCATATAGCATATAAAGATAACTTCTGATGATCAAACATAAGAAATTGAACTATAGGAGCTGAGGTTTTTATACTATTGAAGTTAAGTCTCATGAAATATAAATGATATCAATATAGTTTGCTACCAAGACAAAGGGAATTTATATAGTGGTGACAGGATCAAGCCCTCGCCCCAAGTGTACAATTTTAAATGTATATGCACAAAATGAAAAATCGGGTTCACAGATATATAAAGCAAATGTTGACAGAACCAAAGGAAATGCACAGCCCAGTGGTACGGACTGGAGACTTGAATATGTGCAACCCAAACAGATGAGACAGAGAGATCAGTAAATAGCAGAGGGCCGGCAGTTTCCTGAGCTCTGTTGGGAGGATGGGCTCTCTACAGCCCTATGTGCAGCAGCCCCAGAGCATCCTTTTCCTAGGAAGAGTTCTCGAGAAGAACTTGAGCAGAGGAAAACATTAGCAAATCTTAGCAGAGTGGTGAGGAGAAAGGAGAGACCTGTGTAAACAGAACAAATGAAAGGGAGTATCATGTGTACTACACAGAAGTGATGACAGTGGAGGTGTCATTCCACACCACTCCGCAGGAACAATGGTGGTGACATCACTACATGTCATATGCAAATAAGGATGAAAAACTGTGTTATGAGCAGTTGCATAAATCTGGACTAAATGGTGAAAAAATCCCGTCAGAAATGAGCATTGATGGCATGATTAAAAACCAGAAAGTATTAAGAGGCATATTACAAGATGCTACTGAATCTCATTTCAAAATCTCCCCAAAAAACCATCAAGACTAGATGGCTTTACTAGTGAATTCCATCAAATCTATAAAGAACAAAAACCAATCCCCCCTCAATTCTTCCAGAAATCAGAATAAGAAGGAGCACTTTCCTTTACATCCCTGGAGGTCAACATCACACCAAAATCAAAGCCGACAAAGAGATTATAGGAAAGAAAACTACGGGCCAACAGTTCTTGTGAACACAGATGCCAAAATCCTCCCCAGACACTATCAAACCTAGTGTACAGCCTATTGATTGGGTGGAAGATGCAACCCAGTGGGACCATTCCCAGGAGTGTGAAGGAGATCTCACATAAGGAAATAAGTCTATCAACCAGCAGCATATTAGGAGGAAGAAATCTACCTGAACATCTCCACTACACAGGAAATGCATCTGAGAAAACTCACTATTTGGTCAGAAGGCTGGCCTAGAAAGGAAATTCTTCAGTCTAAGAAAGCATGGTTATGAAAACCTACAGCTGATACAGCTGGTCTCTGGTTCAGCACAATACAAAGACAACGGAATCATGCAGACACCACAATGGCCCTGTGTCTGCAGCTGAGAGTATGGTCCTGGAATGTAGGAAGCAAAGGCTGCAGCAGGTGGGGGAGATGGATGGCTCTGCTGCACATGACTGGAGATTGCCACCTGTATATCAGGAACTGGCAGCTAGAGGCACAGGAATTCAGGGAGGGCACCACCAGTCCTCAGAGCTGAAGGGCATCTGATGGCTGCTTCATGCACATACCACAATAGATTGTATCCCAGGCCAAGAACCTAGTCAGAGTGCTGAAAATTTACTCCAAGTAGGTCACATATGAACACATAAACATATGACTCCATAGCTGGGTGTTAGAAGAAGCCACAGGGGAGAAGGTGGAGGACCTTAGGTCTGATAACTGTTTTTCAGTTGTAATATCCAAGACAATCAAGGAAAGAAAGGATTGGCTATTTTACTTCCATTAAAATTAGCATGTCTGCTCTGTGGAAGATACTTGCTAGAATGAAAAAACAAAGCAATAGTTTGGTATCTGTGTAAATCCCATATCCTGCAAGGAACTGTACCTAAAATGTACAAAGAACTCAAAACTGGATGCTATGATCTCATTATCAGAATAGCAGGCTCTTGGCTAAGCCGTGCCACCTCGACTTGCCTGATCTTGTCTAACCCCGTTATGATGAATTCAGACTTCTTTTGTGATATTTCTTGCGTTTGCATCTTCTTGTGGATTCTTTCTTCCTATTGTTGATTTGGATGTCTGTTGGATTGTATTTCTCAGTGAAAGTTCTTTATATATGCTTTTTTGTTTTTTAAATTTTTATTTCTTTGTATTTTAAAGCCACTAGGTTCCCCCATCACATACATGTAATATGTAATAATTTTAAATTTGCTATTTGATGTTTGTAATTGTTTTGACATATGGCGTGTGCTTAGATCTATCAACAGTTCCTTTCTATCCCTGTTTCAAAAGGGCTTCCTCACACTGAGGTTAAAACCGTTTTTTGCAGTTTCTTTTGACCTGGTCTTTTCTCACATTTGATCATTTGCTAGTTTGTTTTGGTTAGTGGTTGTTGACGGCCACATTTGTTTCCAAGTTGATGAATCACCTCGGCATCATTTTCTAGAAGTTTTTACCATCTCATTTGAGTCTCTGCTTTCATTTGAGGTGTTCTGTGGTTGCATGAAAGAAGGAAGTAAGGAAGGAAGGAAGGAAGGAAGGAAAGAAGGAAGGAAGGAAGGAAGGAAGGAAGGAAGGAAGGAAGGAAGGAAGGAAAACTGGGTGCTAATAAATTAAACACATGGGCAGATATTTAGAGGCTCCTTGGTTCTGGAGGAAGGTCTGCTGCATAGAGGGGTGTATAGGTTCCACTTGGGGTGCCACAGAGCGTGAAACGGACACCTCTGTGATGTATTTAACACTAGACAAGGGTGAACTGGCAAATTTCATTTTGCCACAGTGGAAACTGTTTTCCAAAGTAAACTAAAATGCGCATGCCCTTTGACCAGGCTCATGGGCTTGGAACTGTCAAACACACATGTGCCCACAGACATGGAGTGGAGCTGTTTCTCTCGCCGTGACACATAGGAATAAAAGATAGAGAATGGGTTGGGTGTCTACAAGAGGGAATCGTTATTTTGCTGTACATCTGTGTCTGCTTCTGGGACTTCTGAGGTACTGGTAGTGTATGTGGGGGAGGGAGACCAAACTACCATAAGGCAGGGATTGATTTCACGGATACTGTTCCCTAAAGCTTGGTGCAAACTCTCTTAGGAATCAATGGAGGCTGGACTGAGCATGTGCACACCGGTCTCTGCATGGTGCCACCTATCCCTGTCTGGGAAAGGTCAGAGGCAAATGCTGAACACTGTGTCTTGGGGAAATGTCTGTATCTGTGTGCTTCACAGATGCAGGATTTCTTCAAAAATGAAAAGCCGGGCACTTGACACAAACGTGGTCTGTGGCCAAGAGCCCATAGACCCCATTCCCTGTAGCCGTATTATTATTTATGGCTCTTCTTTTGCAGTGTGCATGCGCTGTTAGCATTCAATATTGGTTTAACAAATAAAGCAAAACGCTGTCACTTTAGAATAAGGCACAGTTGATCCTCTCCACTTAGATGCCTCAGGACTCCATCCATCAGTAAACACAGTCTGCTCTGCAGGTGACTCCTGCATAGCCCTGTTCGCATGTACTCTGGGTATGGTTCAAAGTTAATAAACTATTCTCTACAGAAAGTCAGGAATGATCACTCGATAGTGAGGGTAGATTAGCCATGATCTTTTTTTCTTTTTAACACAGGGTACATGGTATACCTTTAGTTCAGTCAGGGAGATGTGATGGGGGATTTGTACAGTATGTCATGCCTACTGTATGTCAGTCCTGGAATTTAGTTCCTTAATCTCATAGACATACACGAGATTGTTTCAATTAAAGAAAATGCTTATTTTTTTATAAGATAAAAAGGGCATAAATTCTGAGTCACACAGTGAGGAGAGAAGGAAGCAGACCCAGGCCCGCACAGCGCAGTGGCTGGGTCTCTGTGGCTGTTTCTCTCAAGCCAATAGTTACAGACTGGAGGCTTACAGTTCACCTTGCTTCCAAAAACTGCTACTTAGCTAGCTCTCTTTGGAAGATTATAAAATGATGCAACCATGTTTCTTAATGTCAGGAGTCATGGCAATATGGGCTTTTTGTTGTCCATCTTAACACAGTCACTGCTAAGGTAATTAAACCTGTGGTTTACTATGGTAAATGGCACTCTGAAAATGGGGATTGCTTTCCAAACTGAAGCCACATTCATGAAACCTCCAATAGAAGCATCTCTGATGCACACTTTCACCTTCAAAGCACGTTATGTTCTCTGCCACTAAAGAAATCAAAGGCACATGGTCTTTTCAAAATCCATTAATGTAATTACCCCGAGACCCATCTGTTCTGTGATGGAAACATTGGTGGGATTTTTCTCTTAGAAGTGCCTTCCTTCAGGCTCAGTGACCCATCAGCAGCACCCAGCCGATTTGGTTCTGACCTACTATGCCTCCCACAGGGCTCTGCGGTGCAGATGTCATAGAGGAGTGGCTGCAGAGCTTGGCTCAACCCCTGTATGCAGGCCTCATCCTCCCCTTGCTGGCTTCTGGGAGATGTCTGCACTGCCCATGGCCCCTCCCCAGCCACCTCTTCATCTGGAGCCAGGTGGTGATAATCTCTGACCATCTCCTTTCTGGGTTCCTGAGGAGTACCCACTGGCTCCGTATATAAGAAACACAGACTATCTCTTGTACATTTCTCCAGGAAGTTCTAAATATTTTGAAGACGGTTTCTGTTTTCCTCTTTCATGTACCAACAGGTCAGGAGTCACGTTTTACAGTCACTAAAATGGACTCTGGATTGTCTCCTTCCTGCAATGTTTCTTAAACAATGCCTTGCCAAAATTCTGTCTCAGAAAATGACAGTGTGGGCCCACGCTTAAAAGCCACACCTTGAGAAGAAGGAAACTTGTAGAAGCCAAAGAATGGCTTGGAAGAATTCCCAGCACTAGATGAAGTGGATCGTTCTTAACTGCAGCATGTATACAGAACCCCTTGTACAGCTGCTTGGAAGTGGCTTTTCCTCCTGTAAGCTTGTAATTCTTGAACAGCCCCATTTCAGTCTTAAATTTCTCAAAATCAAAGCAGCAGAGTGAAAACAAACTTGATTTGCAGATTGGCGAGCGGTACCTGCTTGTTGCTCACGTGTAAAGCAGGGAGATGACATGTTCCCTCAGAGGGCTGCTCGCTGTAAGTGCTCAACACATCCCGTGGCCACTGGCTTCTCTTCACATCCCTGAGTGCCGTTCAAGGGACTGGCAGCAGAGTGGCGCTGTCGTGTAGAAGGTCATTTCTGACGATAAGCGTGGCACCTGTGCTGACCTGTGAATACAGCCGGCACTCACTGTGAGTTCCGAGTTCACTGCAACAGAAAGTGGGTCTCTCGTATCGCCAGCACTAAGCACTGTCGAGTGTCACGCTACTTTATTACTTTGGAGATAAAAGTTGAGTGGCTCACATAAACACTCTGGCATCTTACCACACTTCACTCTGCACACAGTGTGTGGTGAAGGAGAGAGGGAAGCAATTAAGCCTGCAGCAGCTCACTGCTTGCTCCTGTGTGCTTAGAGCATGGTGGATTTAGCTTTCTGGTTACACGTCCCTCTGGTGACATAAGAGGTGACCCCGTCTTAACTCATACCAAAGCAGACATGGTCCTGAGAAGCTGTGACCGCGGAGGAGGGGTGTGTGTGTCCATCTATGTGCCACTTAAACTGGCTTGTGCTGTATGATTAGATTACTTATTCACTGATATTAAAACAGGAGCAGCTAGCTATTTCCATAGTGCCTGAAAACAGATAAACCCAGTGGAGTCCCTGTCTCTGGTACCCTGAACTTAACTCTTCTCTCATGCTGGGTGGGAGGTTGTAGTAAGTAGTACTTGTGGTTCCTTGGGTTTTAGATAAGTAGGAGTTCTTTTATTTTGATTTGCAGAATTAATTTTCTCTGCCATTCATTAGGTTCTAAAGCAGCTAGGTGAACTGATGATAAACACAGACATTCTCTTTTCCATGGCATGAGGGCGAGCATAAATCGCCTGGGTTGTGCTGTGATTCTGTGGATTAGGATTTATAGTTTCCACGGCTCTGACAGTGAATCACACCCACCGTTAGCAGAGATCCAGGTGAGACTGAGCTAATGATAAAAAGGGGATTTGGGATACTGGATGAACATGGAGTTTGAATCTATTACGCAGTGAGTGTGAATCCATTGCACGTTGAGTGTGAAACCCTTAGCAGTGTGAATACAGCATGGTGAGTTTGAATCTGTCACATACTAAGTGTGATTCCATAAAGCATGAGTGTGGGCCCATTGCACAATATGAATGCATTGGGGGTTTGTGTTGCATTGTAATACCTCACGCAGACGTGGCAATGAAGAACTCATGGCTTTTCACATTTTTGAAAATATAATGAAAATAAAAGCCAAGCACAGTGAAAAATTAGTGCTCTCAAAATGTTCGTTCTCTTTTCTTATTGAAAATAAATCCTCTCTTATACAGTACATCACAACCACATTTTCCCCTCTGTACTCCTCCTCGCTCCTCCCCCACCTCCCCTCTCATGTACATCTACTCCAGCTCCGTTTCCTCAAGTGACAACAGCCAGACAAGACAAGAAACAATAAGTCAAGGTGAAGCCCTTATATTGATGCTGGACAAGACAAGAAACAATAAGTCAAGGTGAAACCCTTATATTGATGCTTGGACAAGGCAATCCAGTAGGAGGAAAAGAGTCTGAAAAGCAGACAAAAGAGAGACACACTCGCTCCCACTGTTAGGAGTCCCCCTACACACACACACACACACACACACACACACACACACACACTGTACAACTGAGGCCATCAGGAACCTTAGCACAGGAGAACCTTGGCTGTTCCATCATGCTGTAGGGGGACTCTGTGACTTCCTGGTATTCTTCCTTCAGCTGGCTTATGTGGCTCTGCACCAACCCTGAGACCAAGACAAGCCCTGTCTCAGCCATGATTGGCCAAGGCCGTTGCTCCCTTGCAATATTTCTTACTTTCTCATCTGTGTGAACCATTCTACTCACCCAGTGCCGGATGGTAGTTATAAACGTGGGTCTCTCTGTGCAAGTCTGCCTCACTAGGTCATGACCTCCTGGGAAGCAAGCTTTTCAGTTGAAGGGATTCACCTTTGTGCCTGTCCATGGGCTTCACAGGCATCTGATGTTTGACATGAAAATAAAAGGATGAAAACGCTTTGAAAGCAGCCTTGACACACAGCTCAGCCCTAAGGGACAAATTCGAGCCACTTTTTGGGTTTGTATGTCCTGGTTTACTTCGTGGACGACAGGAGATATCCCTATATCATTTCAGTGGTTTCTTTTGGGGAGGATGGCCCACGCTGCCTTTTTTCTCTGTGGTGTTAGAGGCAGCAGCTCTCCGGTGGAATGTAGTGTAACAACCTAGACACCCCAGAGGTGACTGGGGCACTGCCTGCTCAGGAGGCTGGGGATGTCTTGGTGACTGAGGACAGTTTTCCCTGGGGTGCCCTGAAGGGAGGTTCACGTGCCATTTTGCTCCACTTCCTGTCCTGCAGGTAGCAGACTAACCCTGTAAGAGGAGAGTGTTGGTTTCACAAGACTTGCTTTCCCTGTTTGCTCGTGGTTGATGTTCTACGTCCTGGTGTTTCATGGTATCTGTGCAGTTTCAGTAGATGAAGATGCTGGTTTGTTTTATCCTGGACAGACTGGGTTTCTTTGGACAACTGAAGCACGCACACAGCTGAGCTGAGTCCCGTGGGTAAAGTCAGGCCCACATTATAGCACTAGGGTCCTCAATTGAGTTACGAGGCAGGAACTGGTGAGGCAGACTGCTGCTCCAAATCCCTATCTTTGACGTATGTTGTTTGCTGTCTGCATTTCTGAGCATTCCTTAACCTTTTCTAAATTAGGATAAACTCTCATTGTGCCCAATAACAACAGATCAATGTTTGTGACTCAAAAACAAGACATTGCACATGTCTTCATGTCCCCTGGGGAGTCTGTTTGTGCTTGTCACTTGTCTCCTGCTGGCTGTGCTTCCATCCCCTGGCTCCAAATACCCAACTGCCAGACAACTGGACTGATAGGACCATTGCCCTTTGATAAGAGAATATGATTTTATGCCCACATGGCTGTCTCAGTTATTCCATAGCATCCACTCAGCATGTTTTAGTGCACATAGGAAGGATATTCTTCTCATAATAATTGCATGTATGAGCAAGTGCATATGTGCATGTATTTATGTTTGCATGTGTACAATGCCATAGGCCGATCTTCAGTGTTCTTTCTCAGGTACTGTCTGACTTGCTTTGGGAGCAACTGCTGCACACCGTGCCCCTGTGTCTGCGCTCTGTGCACTGGCACCCAGTTACTGAGCTTCGGGAAAGGGGGCTGGAGGTTAAAATACACAGACACACACAGACAGAGAGACAGCGACACGGGTCATCCTTGAATTCCCCAAGAATGCCCCTTTATTGTGTTCAGGGCAGATTATATAGAGATAGCCATGCCCCAGCCAAACCCACCAGAAACCACTCTCCTACCATCAGGAACCCCTGAAGGTCTTGTGTTCAGAGCAGCTGTAGGCACTCAGATCAGAGGATTACAAGAAATTCGGGATCTGGGGTCTCACTGCTCCCAACAGCAACAGTGTCTGATTGGCCTGTGGTTCACTGAGTAGGCTGTTGACTAGCCAGGATCCACCTCTTTCCATCTCTCCCTGATGAGATTATAGGCATGGACCATCATGTCTTGCCCCTCCACCCTTTATAGGTGCTGGCCATAAATGCAGATCTCCGCACTTCAAGGCAAGCAATTTACCACTGAGCTGTCTCTCTAGACTTTCCTGTCACTTTCCAATCTCAATCATATTATTGTGTCTGTTTTCCACTTTTGCCAACTTTCACAATATATAGGGAGCAGAACAAATTATTCTAGAAAAGAAATCTCATTTGGTCAGGGATAATTCCCGCTTTGCTTTCATTCGATTCTCAGTCCTTTACTTATTGGGGGCTTAATATACACACAGTGCTGATACAGGCATGGTTTCTGTGTTCTTGTCTTTCTTTCTGAAGTAGTGGAAAGGAGGGAGCTCTTCTTAGCTGCTGGAAGAAGTATCTGAGAAGCCAGGTGGAGATGCTCTGGGCAGGGGCTTACCCATGAGTGTATTCCTTGTCTGGGGCAGGTGGTGCAACTCTGATAGGCACCCCCTACCTTCCCTCCCCCACCCCCCACTGCACAGAAAATCTTATGTCAGACTAGAGTCTGTTTCCTTGAAAAGACAAATTGCTGAACTTCTGTGTTGGGCAGATGGAAGTTTTCTCCCCAGGTGTGTCCTAGGGTTCCTAAGGTTTAATCAGATTCTTGTATTTGTAACTAGGCATGGGCATACTTCCATCTCACGTCCTTATTGCTCGGGGCCATGAGAATATCAGTTTAGATCATCTGCTCAGTACACAGAGAAAGATGCTATTAAAGGGATTAATATAGTTTTCCCTTTCTGCTGTGGTCTCTTGGCTTGTTATAGTTCTACGTTTTGTTTGGGTTTTGCCTTTGGGTATCCATTCTCCCTCCTTCCCTTCCCCACCCCCTTGCTTCATCTTCCTTCTCTTCCTTCCTCCTTTTCTTCCTCCTGCCCTCCTTATTTCTCTCCTTCCTTTACTCACTCTAAATAAATAATGTCATTCTAAATAAATAAAATAAGTTAATGTTTGAGTTGTTATCATCATTTTAGCATTTGCCTTTACATTGACCCGTGTAAAGATAAGAAGACCTTATATCCCATCACTGCACTGCAGCCATCTGGGATCTGACATTGGGCTGCTCTTGTAGGTTTTTCCCCAAATGAAGCTCGCCATGTTCTCATCTCACTTTTTGAGATGCCCTCTGCTTGTAGTGCTCTGTGAACTTGCTGAAGGCAAAGCAGGGTGCAAGGAAAAAGAACCATTCATTTCTTAGGTCACTGTTATTTTCTCTAATCAATTGAAGCTAGGCTAAACAGAAAGTATGGTACCCTGGGGCTGGAGCATCCCAGACTGAACTCCTCCTCTGCTCACTGGGGGATCTTGCTGTATTCCTACAAGTTGTAGGTGTGTGTTCACAGACTTTGGGAAAAAGGAGGCCATTGGTGACATATACTCTACTGCTGGGGAGAGGCCCCATGGTGACACTTTATGCACCAGAGAGAGAACGCTGCTGGTGTGGTTGCATCATATTATTCTGCTGTGCTTCATTTACAAAACATAAGATGGAAGATTAATTACTAGGTATTCCAAGGTGTGACAGCAGAGCCTAAAATCAGCATAAGACCCAAATCCCAGGAACTGACTCAGGGTTACGACCCCGCTAGCAACTCTATCACCAAAAAAAAAAAATTACATTGTGATTCATAACAGTAGCAAAAATTAAAATTATGAAGTAACAACACAAATAGTTCGTGGTTGGGGATTATCACAGCTTAAGAACAGTTGTGTGTATTAAAGGGTCGTAGCCTTGGGAAGGTCGAGAACACTGCTGTGGAGGGTCTCACGCACCCAGAACAAGTGCCTGTGATGTTGTACCAGGACCTCTAGCTCAACACATGTTCACTAAATGAAAGTGCTTTCCTATTTGGAAATGAAAGGCTTCAAAGAAGAACGTTTGAAAGTCTATCTAAGAAAACTCACTTGGAGACCTTCTCCACATCCTGTTTCTCTAACTGGGCTTGAGTTTTGAAGCCTGAAGGTGCAAACCCCCTCCATTCCCATGTTCATTTATGTGTAATGTTTAGTAAATGTTCAAATAAAGAGATCAGTAGGAGGGGTGGCTACTCAACATCTGCTAAGTCCTTTGACCAAATGGAAAAAAGCTTGGTCAGTTAAAAAGCTGTGGTGATTAAGATGAGATGGGACATCACCACGGTGAGGTCCACACAACCAGAGTCCAAGGCAGGCCTGCCGGGCTGCGCCTGTGTTACATCATTATCCCAAGGGTGACCAGAGAAAACAACAGAGAAGGATAACACAAGATGCTCTTCTGGGAGTGTGTGTGGGGGGATACCTCCAGGTGATTCTGCTGGGTGCTAACTGTTCTGGAGATGCGTGTGGGTTTATAGGCAGCACTCAGCTCAAGTGAGTGGGTTGGGCAGACTCAGCCAGCTAAGAGGGCAGGTCGTGATTTTACTATCTTCCAGATTCCACAGCCTGTGTCTTTTGGTGATACCAGTCGGTTTTGCCTGAAAGGTCATGAGGGTCACGGCAGAGTTTGAGTTCACTGCAGCTGTGCCCAAGTCAATGCTTGTTCTACACCCTTGTCTCATCATCACTAGCAGAGAAATCGTGTGGGGGAAACAGCACGGGGTCAGCTGGAAGGAGAACCTGTAGCAGAAGGAAATATCAGAGCCCATAGAGCCTCTGACACTTAGAAAAACACTCAGCCGAGCCCCTAAGGCTGGTGACCCTCTGTAGGTCAATCATCATGGAATACAAGGAGGTCTGGGGCGGCACTCTGCTGCCATCTGTGCGGGTCCCCACCGTGTGTGTCCAGGCTAGTTGCTTATGCTGCAAGCTTCCTCAGTCACATTTCTATACCCACCTGTCATGTGTGGTGTATTGAAGCTCTACAGGGGAACGTGTGGCTCCTGGACAATCACTTTCTGTCGAGGCTGGAGAGAGATGCGTAGCCTCTCAACCCTGAGAAATGTAAGAAGCGGATGTTTTAGTAAATTCTAGTAGCTACAAAGCAGGCCAAATATACAATGAAACCAAAAGATTCCTACATGACCACCTTAGGCAGAATAAATAATCATTAGAAAGCAGAAAATAAAGAAAAAAACCCAATGAATTTTGATGAGAGTGTTTATGCATGTTTTGTAATATAAATATGTAAAATAATATATAGGAGGGAGAGTGTCGTGATTTTGCTTGAGGCGGAAGAAGACACAGCTCTGTCACTGGACCAGAAACAGAAGAACTGCTGAGCTCTGGGAGAAGATAGCTTACATCTCAAGTGTCCACTTCTTTTAAGAATGATTTGGAATTAATAATGATATGGGCCATTTTTTAACACAGAGGCATCTTAAGTAGGGTTCCTATCACTATGACAAGACACCATGACCACAACAACCTTATAAAGGAAAGCATTGAATTGCAGGCTGGCTTACGGTTCAGAGGTTATTGCCCTCATGGTGGGAAGCATGGTGACAAGCAGGCAGACATGGTGCTGGAGACATCGCGGAGAGTTCTACATCCAGATCCAAAGGCAGCAAGAAGAGAGAGTGAGCCATCAGGCCTGGCTTAAGCTTCTGAAAACTCAAAGTCCACCTGCCAGTGAGACACTCCCTCCAACAAGGCCATACCTCCAGTAATGCCACTCCCTGTGAGTCTTTGGGGGCCATTCTCATTCAGGTCACAAGGGGATTCTAATTGTGGGTGATGGCTATGTAGAAAAGAAGTAGCATTCCCCCCCCCACCACAATGTCTTGATCTCTGCTCCTGGGCAGCAGCTCCCTATGCTGTAGGGCGCAGGCCCAGGCATTGATCTTCCCGGAAGTGCAGAGGAAATCCACCAGCTTAAAGCCTGCACGGTAGCCAAAGGGTCAAGTTCAAGGGCCTTGTTGGACTTGAAGACCTGCCTGTTGCCACTATGAAACTTTTCATGACTTCTGCCAGGGTACCTGCATCTCAGCCTTCCTCCATTCTTCCAGGGCATGGGGTTTGCTCCTGAAGGCTCTGGGGCTCCAAACACAGCAGAGTTCCAGGTTTGTGTGTGAGAAGGCTCTGCACTGAAGGCCTTGTCATGTGAACAGACATGCTTTCTAAATCCCTAGTTCATTTTTCTTAAAAGCTATTAATAGAGACGGAGCAACAAGTGAGCCAACTGTCCCACCGCAGTCGTTGACACAGACAGAACTTTATGCTCAAATGCTATGACGTGCAGATGTGGGCAACACTGCTGACCTAGGGATGACCTTGTTCCTGAGGAGCCTGGTTGGTACTTTCAGGAAGTAGGGTGAGTCCCTGGGCCTCCCAGCATCCCTGCACGGAGTGGACAGTACTTTAGGTACGCAGAAGCTGCCTCTGGACCCAAGAGAGAGCTAGGGACAGGCAAAGGTGATGCCTGGGAGAGAGGAGTGCTCTGCGTCTATGGCAGCTTGGTCAGACATGCAACAACAGGTGGGGAGAACACCCAGAAAACAGTGATAGACCGGAGTCTTGAGACCAGATTGTAAAGTGTGGACCCCAGTCAGCCCTTGAGAGCTAAAGAAACCTTAGATGAAAAACACAAAGCTTTTGACTTCCTCTTGAAGGTGCCTCTGATTTCTGGATATCTGTACCAAGTTCAAAGTCTGCTCATTAAAGGCGTATACCAACATCAAAATTCTGGGCAGCTGGGATTAAATGGTGTTCATTGTAGACTCCACATGCACTCTCAATGTATTAGTGATTAGTGAGATTTGGCCAATTACGTTTTTGGAAGGTTGTTTCAGCACAAATGCAATGATGATTTCTGAATTTTTACAATTTTATCTTCATAAATTTATTCTTTGTGTCTCTGTCTCTCTCTCTGTCTCTCTCTGTCTGTCTGTCTGTGTGTGTGTGTGTGTGTGTGTGTGTGTGTGTGTGTGTGTGTTTAAAGAGAAGGTGAATTTTAGTTTGAACATTGGGGAAATTCAGTTAGTAAGTGCTTGCCGAATGCCTGTCTGTTCTCGTCCTGTGCAGGATCCCAAAGAGACTCAGCTTTGCCAAGTGCTGCAAGGTACAAGGCTGTTTAATGTCTACGTGTGGAGATCTATTCCTCTAAATGCCCTTCCTCATCTGAGCCATGGGTCCCTTCCATGCCCTATTAACCTATAGGGATGTGTGCGATTATTCTTAGGATTTTGTAATTACAGAAAAGCTTGTGTTGCTCTGTGAAATCTGTCTTAAACCCACATCATGTAGCTCCTGCAGCCACCAGTTATAAGTGGGTCTTTCTTAGAGTCCCAAGGCTAAGGAAATGCTGACCCCAGTCCAGGCTCCTCTAACAATCCAGAGAAAACAGAATGGACATTCTAGGATCTCTCTGCCTCCATTATCTCAAGCTTACCTCTCAGGATGCCAACATTACTGATGAGGGAGGGGACCCTATAAAACTACATGCTTCATCATGCTAATGGTATGATGTTGGGGAAAGAAGCTACCCTGTCTGAGGGATGAGGGATGCCTCTCCCAGCAGACTCCATACAGACACACCTCTTGGGTGCTAAGTGGGCTTGATGGCATCAACCTTCACCATCTGGAAGCTTTGCTAGGCTACCTTGAGGATCCAGGGAAACTTTGAGTGAGGTGGAAATTGGCAGCCTGCTGGCCTCAAACCTGAGCAGTTTAAACCGAGAAATCATTCAGTCAGGAGCTCAGCTAGGGCTATGCCTCCAGCTGTGTAAAACCTAGTCTCTCATCTGCGTTCCCCCTTCCTCTGCTCATCTTCTGCTCAGAGGCGACACAAACCCATCTACACCCACAGGATGGATACTTTGCTGAAATGCTTGGGACAGCATGCCCTGGATTTTTAATTTTTACCTTATTGTTCCAGTAAATCTTGAAAATGCACTGGTACGGTTCACAAAGCGGCTCCCCAAGGAGGAGTCTGTAGAGCAGATGCGTTTGAGGCAGAAGTTTCCCCTCCTTTATGCCCAGTACAAAGGAGCGCAGGCTGAGGACCATATGGCAAATCTAATTGAATAACCCATGCAGTACTCTGCAACGTGAAATCCTGTCCAAGATAAAGGTTGCCCCGGCAACAATGCAGCATGCCTTTTGCAGCAGCTTCTCTTGTTATCCTGCAGCAGACAAGGAATGGTAATAGAGAATGATAAATGTGTTGACGAGGTTGAAAAAGAGGGTCTCATGAGCACCCATGTTGGCTGGTCTTGTTTCTTTCTGCCTGTTGTGACTTTCTGTATCCTGCTTGCCATGCCTTGTTCTTTGCTGAAGGCACTTGTTTAGTCCCCAGAGGCCTGGGTGTCCAAGGCTGGCAGGGGTATGACTGCAGGTCCTTACTTACTCTAAGCCTCTATCCCTGCTTTTCCAGTGAAGGGATAGAGTCCATGATCTACAAGGAAACAATAGAATCAGATACTTAGCTTTACATCATTCCCGAACGCATCATTTACTGCAGGTAAACATGTTTGTTTGTTTGCTTTTTCCGTATTTTTCCATGAGAAACTATAAGGTGTCATTTTAATACAATGATTCTAAACTTGGGGTGGAAATTGTAACTGTAAGTTGCTCTTCTTACCTGGTCTCACAGCTGCTTTTAAAATTAACAACCCAGAAACTTAATATTAATTACACACTGTTAGGCCTATTAGCTCAGTCTTATTACTAACTAGCTCTTACAACTTAACCCATTTTTATTGGTTTATATTTTTACCACAAGGCTCATGGCTTGCTACCTCATGTCTTGCTTCTCCTGCTGCTCCTCAAGTGGAGATCTTACTGATCATAGAGGACTGATGAGAGAAGGCAAGGAATACAGTGTATCCAAGTTCCTTGTGCAGTCATTGGCATCTGATACATAGTAACTGGAAGATACTGTACAAATGTGATGAAGAAGATAAAAAGTGAGGGAATGTGGAGAAAGGTGGAAGAGGCCAAAGGAAAGGGGGGCTCTGGTGATGATAGTCATGGTGCTGATGGTGGTGGGGTTTTGGTGGTTTTGGTGAGGATAATGATGATGATAAAGATGATGATTGTTGTGATGGTGATGATGATGATGGTGGTGGTTACGGATAGTTGTGGTGGCATATTTGTTCTTTTTTGTGTTGCTGTGACCAAATACCTGAAAATAAGCCATTTGAAGGAAGCAGGATGTGTTACAGCTCTTGGTTTGAGTCCTTTATGGTAGCGTAGGCATGGCAAAGGAAAAACAGAACAGCAACAGCAGCTCACCATAGGGTGTAGTCCAAGTTTTCTTGTATTGGGCAGACCAAGCAGCTGAGAGAGATGCATCCTTCTGCACAGCCGACTTCCTTGTTTTTGTTCATTTTATTCAGTCTGAGACTTCAGGCAAGAGGCTGCGCTGCCCACACTCATTCACTGAGGGCTCTTCCTTTTCTGTTAGGCCTTTCTGGAAATGTTGTCACAGACATGGTTAGATGTGTGTTTTCTATGGATTCTAGATCTGGTCAAGCTAACCATGTAGATTGACCATCACCAGTGGCTATCCCATTTCCTGGACAGTTGCATCAGGATTGAATATGTGTGGTGGCATAGGGAGGGAGATGTCTCTCAATCTTCACATCTTTTCTCTTCAGTATGCAGAATGTTGTTTTTGCTGTAAGTGATTCCTAGACAAAATACAAAGTGAATATTTAAACGGATGCTGCCAGGCTGGAAAACAGGGAGATTCAGGAGTTGGAAAAGCCCAGAGGGGGTTGAACGAAGCAGTTGGCAAAGCAGGCTCGCCGCCCACAGCACGGCTTCCTGATGTGTGTTTCCTGAGACCCAAGGGTATTCTTCTGTCCCAGGACAGACTGTGGGACCACGAGTGTTTTCGTCTCTTCCTTTAGGGAAGGAAGTGATTTTCAAATTTGTGCCAAGCGCCTTGCCTTTGTGTTTCTGTAGAGGATCTTTGAGGTCAGGGGGGCGATGGTAAAGGCTTTCCTGGGTAAGAATAAGTAAAACCGCCTCTCGCTCCTTCCATTAATAAAAATTAGATTTGCATCATTGAGAGCGGCACTTTGCATAACTGCCATGTCTCCATCTCATGTCTCATGTCACTTAGGAGATGCACTGCCAGTCTTTGTTACTAAAACACGAGGGAGGTGGGAGACCATCCCCTTCTTCCTTCAGTGGGAAAAGTGGGCAGGCGGGCAGGGCATGTTGGAATTCTTCAACTATTCACTTACTCATGCAAATGTCAGCTTAACTGGGCAACTCGGTGGTGTTGGGCACTAGAAGGATAGGAAGTAAGCTCTCAGAGCTACACATCAGTGACACAGGGTTGCACTGCAGGACACTGGCTTCATTGCTATTCCCCATTTTATCCTGGCATCTGTGGTCCATTCCTGGGATTAGCAGGAGAGGATGTGCTGGAGGCACCATGGATATAAGTAGAGAAAGAAGTTGCCTTGATAGAACCTGGATCACACAGAGGACAGGAGAGGAAGACATGGCCTCTTGATGACCCAAAGCTCTCAGGGTGCTGCCCTTCCACTCCAGAGATGCAGACATAATGCTGGAATTGGAGGTAATTGGTCAGCTTATTCTGCCTCCATTTGCTGCTTTAGACACTCATGAGGGCTGCACCCAGAATACGCTGCTCAGAGGGACATTCTCATTGGAATGGAGACCAATATGTGCTCTTTTCTGCCACGAAGTAAGAAATGCTTTTAGTCAGCAGAAGAAAGAAATAGTTGGACCAGGACAGTGCTACAGAGGGAGTTAGAAGCCTTCCCCTCCCAAGCCAGTGTGAATGCTTGCTAAGAGATATTCTCTATTGGATCCACTGGGCTTCCCTTCCAGATGTGTGGAACCAATACTTTTGATAACAAAGTGAGCAACATGAAGCTATGCACATGTGCTTCCAGCACCTTCCAGCACCTCACAGGTGTTCCACTCCTAAAGGACCTGCCTAGCGTAGGCTATCATTGCAGGCCCTTCAAGAAGCATGCGCTGGACTCTGACACTCAGGACCAGCATGCAAGCCAGCAGTCAGTATGCACCCCTAGAGTCGCTGTGAGTAATTCCCATAGGAGGGGCTGCCACTCCCTTCCCCAGGTGGGACCCTGGGATTCTGTGTCAGTGGTGACATCAGCTCTTTTTCCCATTGAACTGTGTAGCAGGCAGGACCTCGAGACTTCACACCCCAGCACCCCAGTGCTGTCAGAGTCTCCTCAGCACACCACCCACAGTTGCCAGAGGCTGCCCTCAGCCGAGTACCTAAAGGGCTAGAAATAAGGTAAGAAGAGGAGGCCAAAGGTGGCTCATGCACTGTCAGAGGTGCCGGGATAGTCCAGCTGAGGAACTAAAGGGCAGTCCGGGTTCTCAGCACTCAGAACTGTGAGGCAGCCCAGACTGAATGAAGGCCGCCTTATGCCAAGTGTCTTTTTCTTAAATGTAAATAGATTCACAGGGAGGTAGTATAAATCTATGAGTAAATTATAGATATACACACAGATATATATATATATGTATATATATATATGTATCTATACATATATATTCCATAACAAACCCTCAGAAAGCTAAATTTCAATGACACTGATGGATCTAGAATGTTTCTCACAGGCTTCTATGCTTGAATAGTTTGTAGCAATTCTTGACGGGACTGTGGAGTCTTAGATATATGAGGTCTAATTGGCAGACAGGTCACTAGGTACAGTGAAGGCTGTAGCCAGTCTTGGACCCCGTCTAGCATTGTCCGCTCCCTGACAGCAGAGCTACCCATGTCACATGCCCGCTGCAATGGACAGGGTCCACCATCAAGCTTTGTCCGCCTTGATGAACCAGGTAAATCCACACCCGTTTGTCTCTGTTGGGTGTTATGTCACAGTGATAAGAACAATAACTCAAAACAAACGAAGAGCTGCCGACTCTGCACTTCCTCCTGCCCTTATGTTGGAATATATTCGACAGATAACGTGCCAGAAGCCCCAGCGTGCTTGCTCCTTATGAAGTAATTGAGCATAAAAGGCAAAAAATGGGGCATGTTTTATACAAACAAACATTAACTGAAAATAAATCCAAGACACAGACATGAGAGAAATAGAAGCATCCTTAGAAGAACACACAGGCAGGGGTCCTTGTGACCCCTTAGTGAGGGCTTCTTAGATGTGACACCAGCCATATAGGAACATGGGAGAGGAGCCCTGACAGATTGCAGTTCATGGTGTTCAAGGGACACAAGGCATTGTGGGGGAAAATCACCCACAAAGTGGGAAATGTTTACAGATTATACAAGTGCCCAGTGTCCCAAATAAATGAACCTGCAGAAAAGCACACTTCAAAATAAAAGTCGAAGCCAGGCGGTGGTGGCACACGCCTTTAATCCCAGCACTCAGGAGGCAGAGGCAGGTGGATCTCTGTGAGTTCGAGGCCAGCCTGGTCTAGAAGAGCTAGTTCCAGGACAGGAACCAAAAAAAGCTACGGAGAAACCCTGTCTCGAAAAAAAAAAGTCGACACTTTATTTTAAAAAGTAAATAGTCTGCAAAATCCCCACAGACTTCAGGGTAGGTACATGGAAGGATGTTCCTACTGGTAGTTCATAGAGAAATGCAAACCCCAATCTAACATACCCAACTAGTCCAGCTAAGCAAAACCATGGGCAACAGTAGCTCCTGGAGAAGAGATGGCGAAATCAGAGCCACATAGGTAAAATGATGCAGCCACTCTGGAACCAGGCATTCACTAAGAAAAACTAACTAACTAACTAACTTTAACATGGCTGACAGCTAGTTTTCACTCTGTTGCTTTGACAGAAACATGCTGACCAAAAGCAACTTAGGGGAGGGAAGGGATTATTTCATATTGCAGGTTATTCTCACGGAGGGATAGCAAGGCAGGAACTTGAAGGTAAGGCTGCTTGCTATTCCATAATGCATTATTATCTGCAGCCAAAGGACTCACAGCCAAGAAAGCACAGGAAGAACAATGGAGGATGCTGCCTTCCAGCTGCTCACAGGCTGCTGTGTACTCTTTGCTGGCTTTCTTATGTAATTCCGGAGTGCCTGCGTAGCGATGGTGCTGATCGCAATGGCCTTGGTCATCCTGCATCAGTTAGCAGAATGCCCACAGGTCTGTCTGATCTGGGCAACTCTTTCTCAGGTAACTCTAGACTCTGTCAAAACGGATAGTGAAAGCTAACCAGAGCAGCGGCCCAGCAAATTTACTTCTGAGACTATAACCAAGGAAAATGAAAACACTTATCCATAGGAAAACTCAGATGAAGATGCTCATAGCAGTCCTAACAGAAAGCAGGAACTATCCAGATGCCGTCAACATTGGATGGATACAAACACCACAGTACATTCACCACATAGCAGAAACTTAGTGGACAAAGCCAGACTTAGAAGTCCACACATTGTATGGTTTTAGTTAATGTGAAATGTGCAGAACTGCAGGCATCCACAGATCAGCGGTACCCAGGCTTGGTAGGAAACCATGGAGAACAACTGGCCACCAGCACAGCACTCTTCTGGGTTGATACAAACAACACAGCCGTGCTGGCTGTTATCATGCAACTCTGTGTCCATAAAACCACTACGTGAATCATATTAGAAGAGAGCATGGTCTCAGTCTTAAAAATCAAAAAAAAAAAATCAAAAGATTAAATCTACGCAGTATACAGATCATAGAATCTCATAAGGAGTGGAGGAGGACCAGGACGTACCATAGATAGGCTACTTCATGCTGCAAACACCCTACAGAAGAGCTAGCAATTCAGATAGTGAGGCAAAAGCCCTCCGTGAGACTCGGACGAGGGCGTGACAAGATGTCTTGGGATACAGAGTTTTAGTGAGGACCGTTCAAGAGCAGATGAGAAGCTTGCTGGCCTTCTGTGCCTCTGCGGTACAGACAGGAGTGGCACGTGGATCTTGAGCTCTGTTGGGGGAAATTAGGTAGACGTTCTGATGACAAGCAAAGGTAGAACAAGTCTCACCTCAGGGACCCAAGATGCATATGGTTGCAGGCAGCTGCCCATTATCATTACTTAACTATGTTTGCCCTGGATGGGAAACACATCCAAACATCCCAATGGTACACATATGAATTTTCTGTTTCCCTTTTGTTTAAAATTGAATGCATTTGACATACACCAGTATTTTCTAGTAGAGCTTTGTAGGTATATGTCCCAAAGGAACACATATGAATTTTCTAACATTTCCCATTTATTTAAAAATTAAATGCATTTTGCATATACCAGTACTTTCTAATAGAGATGTGTTTAGTTCTCTAGTAAACTGTTTTTTTACAGGATATTTAATTTATCCTGATACTTCTTGTCAGGAGTACTTTATGGCCATGTCCGTTGAGCATCACTAGTCTCTCCTTTGGTTACCCTCTCTAGAGCACAGGTAGATGGATCTGACAGTGCTCTTTGCTCAGCCTCTCTCCGCATGCTTTCGGTTTGATGTGTCCGTAGAGGTCACGTCTCAGAGAACTCAAAGTCAGTAAGGAACGAGTGAGCTGACAAAGGTCAGCTGTGTCAGCTTTTCCTCAGAAATCTTACAGGTAACTGTGAACTGGGCCATCCTTCAGTCAGAGAAGGGCCAAGAGCTCCAGGGAGCAGGGGTGACACAAACCTTGTGGTGACCCTTTTTTCCGCCTCCCCAGGGTAAACAACCAAGGTGTATCAGCAGAGGCACTCCCTCATCACAGACACCACAGAGTATTCCCCCGTGAGAGCCCTGATACTGCAGATGCTGCGGGCTGGTTATTGCGTGGGTTCATTCACTATGATGGAAGAGCTTGCATCAGTGAGTGCACTGGGGGGCTCACTGGAGGCGAGTTCTCAGGGTATTAACTGACTGGCTCCACATAAATCCAAGATTGGATTGTGTTGTCTGAATTTTCTGTCCTGCCCAGTTTCCACAGTCGTTAAGTCCCAAAGAAATCACAAAGAGGTCTACAATAACTAAAAACTGATTGGCCCATTAGCTCAGGATCTTATTAACTCTTGTAGCATATATTAGCCCATTATTCTTATCTGTGTTAGCCACATGGCTCAGAACCTTTTTCAGCGAGGCAGTCACATCTTGCTTCTTCTATGGCCGGGTCAGGACTGCAAAGGGATGGGCTTCCTCCTTCCCAGAATTCTCCTGTTTTCATTGACCCGCCTCTCCTTTCTTGTCTGGTTGTTCTGCCTTTATTTCCTGCCTGGCTACTGACCAATCAGTGTTTATTTAAAATATAATTGACAGAATACAGACAATTGTCCCACACCACTTCTCCCTCTTTTTTTTTTTTAAATAAAAGAACTCTGAATCTAATTTCCCAATCCTGAAGATTCCCAGAAAGCCAATGGATCACTTTGTACCATACATGGTGAATTTAATCTATGACGAATGCAAGGTCCCGAGATTTTAACTTAAAATATCTGCATAGCAAATATGCTAGCAGAGCCCCTCCACTGCTACAAAGTATTATTGAGCACATCTCAGCCCACTTTTTCCTGTCAAAGGGCATGAAGCTGATATTTTAGTCTGTCGCGTTTACTTAACTCTGCTATCCACAGCTTATGCGGTTTACAAGTGAACAGCATTGACGAGGTAATAATAAAAACATACTCAAAAATAGCAAGCAGTGGGCCCCGGGGATGCCGTGGTTTGCCAGCCTCTGATAGGGGGATTTATGAGACAGAGCAGTTTCTTTCTGTTTCGTTGTGAATATGCTGTGATGTGTTACACAGTAGGACCAACAGGGTATCTTGTCTTTAAAATTTCCCACCCAGGGAGATTAAATGAGCATGCCCTTGAACAAATAGCTTTGGCATTTGGTTTTAATGTGGTTACTAAGAGAAAATTACAAAGGGATCTTTTAGTTAAGGTCAAGGGTGTACAATGGTTGGATGAGCAGTAATCTTGTTCTTATAATGGTCACATTTCCTTAATTACTACCTCAACATGTCCTAAAACACTCTTCAACTCTTTGGTATAAGGACCCACTTACCCACCAGATGACATCCTGCAGAATGGACTGCCTATCAGTGCCTATGCCAGATTATGGTACATTGACTGGAGCTGCTACCTAAGCCGGAGTTCTCAGCATGGAAATCAGAGAATTATAGGGAAGTAAATGCCCCTGCTAGCAGATGTGGAAAGAAAATGAACCTTCCCTTGGCTGTTCACATCCCTGAGTAACCTGTATGTGTCTGGCTAGGCTGTCACCAAGGACCCAGAGTAGCTTATCAAAAGAGACTCATGGGAATTATGTTTCAGGAAGAGATACAGACAACACATAACAGGAACAGGGGAAAGGGTGCAGAGGTACAGAAGGTTCGTTATCACAGAGAGACAGAACAGCAATGTAAACCATCCATGAGCCTGAGGATAGCCTAGGGCAGGAGGCTCAGCTACAAAAGACCACTGGTACAGGAAACTGAAAAGCAGTAAGACAAAGAAAGGAATGTTTAGTAGTGGGATAAGATCAGGGTGAGATAGGAGGGGCTGCCAGGTGTTTACAGCACCACTTCCCCTTCTGGGAGGCCAGCTGAGGATGTTTGGATATCATCCTGGTTATCAGAGGCCACTTTAGCTGGGTAGTATCTCACTGTGGCTCAGCTCACAGTGAGAACTGCTGGTGACAGGAGCCGTTTGTATAGGGGACCGTGTAAGTCTCACTGTAGTTATGAGCCATATCCCTTTGCATGCATTTCCTCCAAACAAGAATGAAATCCTGTTTTGAAAGTTATTTAATTTTGTGTGTGTGTGTGTGTGTGTGTGTGTGTGTTGAAGTTCTACTTACTCCCGCTCAGTCTCTTTGCTTAAATGACAAAAGAAGATGAAGTTATAAGAGAAATCTTTGCAGAAAACTCAGCTGTGGCAGGTGATGCTGTACTTCCTCTGTCTGAGTACAGCTACAAGTGGTCCTCCCTCTGGATTAGAGGACAGATGCTGGGGAAGAGACAGAGAGACAAAGAAATGTGGATGTAAATACGTGCCTCCGCAGATAGGTCAGTAGATGAGATTGATGATAGAGATGGATGGATGGATGGATGGATGGATGGATGGATGGATGGATGGGTGGATGGGTGGGTGGCTGGGTGGGTTGGTGGATGGATGGGTGGGTGGGTGGATGGATGGATGATGGATGGGTGGATGGGTGGATGATGGATGGATGGATGGATGGATGGATGGGTGGGTGGATGGGTGGATGATGGATGATGGATGGATGGATGGATGGATGGATG
>NW_004949105.1:3797692-3844856 GCF_000317375.1 Microtus ochrogaster | reverse complement strand
GTTGGATAATAATGTATAGAGGTAGATATAGATGATAGATGATGGATAAATAGATAATAGAAAAATGATAATTAGAATATAGATGATAGATAGATGCTGGGCTGACAGATGATAGGTAGTTAAGTAGGTAGATAGATGATAGATAATAGATAGATAGATAGATAGATAGATAGATAGATAGATAGATAGACAGATAGAACAGAGGGAAGATGTAGATGGCACTGAGTAAGGAAGAAGACCAGAGGAAAAGCAAGCACACCCACCTTAGGCAAGGGCTCCATTAATGAGCTGGGAAGATCCTAGAGGGGAGGTGGAAACTCTGTAGCACTCAGTTATTCTGCCCTGTGACACCCCAAGTTCCCCCTCCAGAGACTATATCCATCCCTATGGAGGGCGGGGCTCACAAGCCTATTGGCTGAGTTGTTTTGCTGGCAGTCATAAGCAGAGACTCCATTATTAGTGTAATATTTATAAGCAATTACATATAGACAGAATATCTTCAAACTTACTTTTTAAAATTATCTTTGCCCTGAAGGTTCAAAGTCTTAGTAACACCTGCTTTTACCCATTTACCCCAAAAAAATCAGTCTGGGGCACCCTTCAAGAAAACCTAGATATGATATGCTGAGGAAGAGAGAGAGAGAGAGAGAGAGAGAGAGAGAGAGAGAGAGAGAGAGAGAGACTGACTGATTTTCCATCCTAGTAAGGCTGGAAAAGGATTGGAATGAGGGGAGAGGAGGCCCTAGCCCCGGGCTGATCTTAAAGGGCAATAAAGGGAGACCGGGGGCTTACAAAAGATGATAGGATGGTTAAGAACGGTGGAGAAAGCCAGTCAACCAAGCAAAAACTGTTCATCCACATCTCTCAAGAGCCCTCAGCACCCCAAGCTATTGTATCTTCTCAACTGTGCCTGAAGCTTTTCATCCCTGCCTTTATCTCTTAAAGGATTAGCAAAAGCAAGCTCCTCAGGAGGGAAGCTCTGATATTCAAGTCAGTGTCTGGCATGCTGGGGGAACCCAGCTGTAACCCCTGGGGAATTTGGAGTTTGCTCTGCACAGGTTCAGCATCCCTGTAGAGTCAAATCTTGAGCTTGTATGTGGTCAGTGAGCACAGCCACTTTGGGACACACATCACATCAGCCCTGCAGGACCCAGAGGTCACTTGTGACATTGTGACCCACGTCACCTATGTTTTCCACGGTGATTTAAAGTGCTCACTGAGTTACTGTCTAAAGCCTCACAGGAGCCTCGGGTGTAAAACAAAATAGCATCAAGCTATGTTATGAAAGGTGTGGGTAAGCCCCATCTCTCCAGATCATCAGACCCGGTACCCTGCTCCCATTAAAATCAGGTCTGTAATGCATATCCTGAAAACTTCTCATCAGCTAATCAGTGTGAGCCTTCTAAAATGCAAGGAGAATCTATCATAGGCTTCCTAGGGGATCAGGGAGAAATGCAAAGGAGCCAGCATGGTCTTTATCAGGAACCTTTGCACCCTTGGTATGAGACTTGTCTCCCAGGAGGAGTCTGCAAGTGTGGACTGCTGTAACCCCTGAGCCTGGCTGCAGAGTTCTCTCTGCAGCTCCCGAGAGACTTGTGTTCAGCTCCTCCTGGGCTTGATCTCATGCCCTACAGAAAAGAAGAAATATATGCCTTTTCTCAGGGGACATGCCTGTGGGCTTCCTAGAGTCTAGGGAATGAAGAATGAGTGACAGGTGAACCAGAGACATGAAGCAGGAGGCAGAGACAGGTTTTGAGAGTTCTGTTGAATGTCAACAAAGGATGGTAGGCATTTGGAACGTGGAAGACTTGGATAAGGTGACAGCATGGGAGTGCAGGTAGGTATGGGGGCCGGAAGTGGTGGGAGTGCAAGCATGGGTACAGATGTGGAAGCCAGCACAGCAAGCAGGGGTGATCGGGTGCTTCTCTTTTCCTCATCTGCATGCCCTATGGTCTACACCACACATCCACTCAGTGGTTGCATAAAATACAATGTTGCAGTAGGAAACGGATGTAGAGAAGGGAAGCCTCCCTAGGACTCAGCCTTATTGCTTAAGATTTGGTCATCCTGGCACCCATGTGTTATTTAGAATGTGAGGGCTTTGAGTTTTCTTTATTTTTCATATTCTTGGCGTGTCTGGGGCATCAGCATTCACTTTCAATTCCTTACACGTCCAAGTTGAGAGAGACGGATTTATGGCTGTGGTAGAATTTCACTAAGGGCTTCTTCGCTTATGAATGCCAAATTTTCTGATGAGATTTCTCATTTCTAGCTTTATCCCCCCTCTTAACATTAATTGAAAGTGACTAAACAGAACTTCAAAATGAAAATTAATGAGCTTGTAAAATATGGCGTATTTGTCAAAATGCCAGACGGAGTCACACGCCGCATGTTCGGCATTTCTTCTCCATCGATTAGGCTCACGCAGGATCCCTAAATGCGGAGCTACAGGTCTTTGCCCTTTGCACATGGAATAAACTGCTTTCTGTCTTGTTAGACATGAAAGTGGAATGTCCAACAGGGCCGTGGGTCTGACTGTTTTCTCTTCTTTGGAATATTAGGCTTTGAGAGGTATCCACACATGCAGTGCGCTGCTGGGAAACTCGTATTTCTAAGGACTTTGTTCTTGCTGCAGCCTTGCTTTGGCTTTCTGCTCCTGCTTCCACTGACGAGCATGCAGGGAGCCAGCCGCCCTGTAAGACAAGCGGCTATTTGTGCTCACCAGTCCAGCTAAGCTCAAGATTTGCCAAGACTCAGAAAAACTGTCTTGTTACCACCAAGATGTCAGTTAAAATCCGAAGAGGTTGAAGGTGGCAGGCAGGCTCCAGAGAGCCCAGAGCCCTCCCTTGTGGAGAAATCAATATTACAATTCACTCTCCAGAAGAATAGATAAGACACAGGGGGCTGACCCCATGGGGGCTCACTCAGCTTGTGGCTGGAGCTTTTTATTTGGCTTCCCCTTGTACCTGCTGAGCCTTGATACCTAAGACTGAGCCTAGGTGTAGGCTTTCTAGACCCTCGGAGCAGAACTGGTACCACATTACCTGTGTCACTGAAACAAGGCTAGGTGTCCAAGGCTCCGTAACCACAAGATGCTGGATGCTATAAGCCAGAAGCCTCTGGTGGGCAGCCGGACAGCCTTGTCTGGATGTGTGGAGTGTGAATGCCAGGGCTGCTTTATTTACTGACTCTTGACTGAATGTTGTGTGTGCTCGCAATGTTTCATTTCTATAGCGAACTCTGAGAAAACAACATTAGACAGAAAGGATGTATTTCTGACAGAGCATTTTAGAGATGGTGGCGTTGTGCCACATGGTTCTGTTGCTTCCCTGCTCATTCAAAGGGATTTGGGGATGTCATGGTTGGTACAGGGAGAGCAATGTGTCTGTCTCACATCTACAGACAAGAGGAAAGGAGGGAGGAGGAAAGGCGGATGAAGGAGGGAACCTTTTAAAGACATGTTTTCAGTCGCTCTCTTTTCTCAACCAGTCCCCGCCTACTAGAAGTCTATTCTGTGCTGTGGGACAATGGTCTTGTACTCTGTAAAGATTTGTCCCTCATATTGGTTTAATAAAATGCTAATCGGCCAGTGGCCAGGCAGGAAGTATAGGCGGGGTGACCAAAACAGGAGAATTCTGGGAAGAGGAAAGGCTGGTCTGCAGTTGTCACCCAGACACAGAGGAAGCAAGATGAGAATGCCTCCCTGATAAAAGGTACCAAGCCACGTGGCTAACACAGACAAGAATTATGGGCTAATTTAAAATGTAAGAATTAGTTAATAAGAAAACCTGAGCTAATAGGCCAACCAGTTTATAATTAATGGTAGACCTGTGTGTGTGTGTGTGTGTGTGTGTGTGTGTGTGTGTGTGTGTTTTGGGATTGAACAGCTGCAGGACTTCGCAGGACAGAAGCCTCTGTTAACAATTCTGCTATAAAACTCCTCAATTGATTAATCTGTTAATGAAACTGGCATCTTCACAATCTAATTGACTCTCATTAGCACCACCTACTGGGCCAGCTATTCTTTTGGAGGGGACACTTGGAAGTGGTGCTTTTCCTCCATGAAAACGGGAATGTGACTTCTGAATGGTTCATTTCTGGAAGGATTTGCATTGGAAGTTTATTGCTACATCAGTGAGCAAGAAAGCGAAGAGCTAAGATTGTCCTGTGGGTAGACTCATCACCTTCTACTGTTTCCACGCTGTTCTCTCCCATCCTCCAGTCAGTCAAGTCAAGAAGGATGCTCCGGTTCATAAGAGGGAACGTTTTCCTCCTCCTTTGTATCACAGCCACCATGCAGTGGAGCATGCCAGGACAGAGGAAATGTGTGCATACATGTCCCCAAATGTTTCAGAGCATGTTCCAGTAAAATGAGCTCTCTTCTTGCATGAACAATCATTCTCATTGTTTTCCCATGACTCAGTATGAGAAGTGCTGGGAATTGTATCAGAGATGCCTTCCCCTAGTGATGTTGGCCACGGAAAAAAACACACAGGTTCACTGAGATGGTGTGCCACAATTGCATATACGTTTATTCCATCCTAGATACATGCGTGAGTCTGTCAGGATCATAGCAGAATGCTGCATCTCAGGCATCTTAAACAATGGAGGCCAGAAGTGGGAGAGCACATAGCACAGCAGAGTAGCTTCCCCCGAGAACTTCGTTCCAGCCTTGCCTCAGTGAGGGCTCCCCGTGTGCTGCCATGGCCATGTTCCCATATGTTTGCATGGACACAGTCAAGCAGGGCTGACAACCCCTGCAGTAAGGACTTCATGTCAGCTTTGTGGTGTCTATAGATGTATTTTTTCCAAAACAGTTTTATTCTAGGGAGCAGATAGGAGGAGGGTCAATACGTGACTCCTGAGAGTTAACGTGTCAGTCAACAAAAATAGTCTGCTTGTGGGCGCTCCACTCCAAGACCCCGACCCAGGGCACAAGATCTTCACTCTTATTGATGGGACATCATGATGAGAAGTTGAGTCCAGCCACGCAGAATAAGAATATCCTTTGTTCTGAGAGTGCACCCTCTTCTGTGGCATTGTGTGATGGAGTCTATTGTGTGATGTGTGCAGTATCTGGTGTTTGTTTCCTTACTAATGAAAAAAGATGTTGGGAATTCTACATTAGACTTGGATTTTTGTGGAGAATGTTTGCTCATAGAGCATCCAAGTCTGGCTCCACTGTGCATTCTCTCCTATGTGCTCCCTACTGGAAAATACACAGGTCTTGAGCACAACAGGCCTCCAGGCTTAGCTTTTAGATGCCAGCCCTCACTGCCCTTTTGGGCTGTTAATGTCCTGCGGCTGACTGTATGTCTTCTAGAGAGTTCTAGTGTCCATCCTTTGGAAAGTCACTCTTTAGTCTGGCATGGATATGGTTGAAGTCTACTGCGGGATCCTACAACTGCTTGGTGTTGAGAAAGTTATTAACACTTGCAGCGTCTCGGTCTCCTCACCTGCGAAGTGAGGCTACTTCCCACTTTCTCCCTTGGGTGTCGTGAGGCTGGGGCAGTGTGATTCACAAAATAGCTGTATGTCCACAGGGACAAGTGTTCAGTACTCAATCCTCAGCTGCTCTTTTGATGATGGTGGCTCAGACTCACAAGGTGTCCAACATAGAAGAGCTTGCCCTTCTGATAGCCACTTTTATCTGCTCTGGAGTTTGATAGAGGATTTGATTGATATTTCAGAGAAAGAAGTAGAAGGGAGGCGTTATGATCTACTCCTTTGCAAAGGTGATTGTTATGGATGAATCGATCCAACCATGTGGTTCAGAGACGTGGCTGAATTTTGATGTCCTCTCTTGGCAGGGAAGCTCAGTCACTTTCAGGTGCTCTATTGTAACATTTTCTAAAGCTTCAGGTACCTATAGTCAACCCCATCCTCTAGAATCTATTCTGTCTATTTCCAAAAAGAAAGAGCCACATAGCTGTTATTCTAGCACTTGGCTGCATTGTTCTGCATTATCATGTTATTGTTTTTGATACTGTGTCCAGATTATATCAGAAGTTCTCTCTCTCTCGTGTGTGTGTGTGTGTGTGTGTGTGTGTGTGTGTGTGTGTGTGTGTGTGTGTACATGTGGGGAAAACAGTATCTGTAGGATTTGGGACTTTCTCTGGTTCCAGACAACCCCTAGGCCCTAGGGTCTTAGAAGGTGTTCTTGGTGGATCAGGAGGATGACTTGTGTTATAAGACACAGAAGGCTGCAACTGTTTTTGACTGGGAGGTATAGGGTCAAGCCCTCCCAGAGTAGGAGGTAAGGCCTTTTGTGTTCCTCTACAAATACATTTATGGATTTCTTGCATCCACTGTCGAGAGTTTATTATTCCCTTGTTTGCCCTGCTGCTGCAGTCCAAAGGGACTAGATCAAAATATAAATAAACCATTCACTCCAGTTGAAGACTAAAGTATCTCTCCCCCCTTGATAACAGCTTTTGATGTTTCTTTGGGTGATTTTCTTTTTCTGTTTTAAACATTTTAAAATGATAAACCATCTCAATAAATAGATCATGCATTAAAGACACTAGTTTTAAAATATATGTTTCTTGTTAGCAATGTTAGCAATAAAGTTGTGGCTGAAACACAACACATTGCATATATATGCTTTCATGGCTTGTGTGTCTTTTCCTCTGCCTTCTTTGGTCTGTATGTAGCGCTGTGAGAGGTGGGAAGCGTGGGCTTCTACACACAGAGAGCCATGGACTGTTTGCTGGTTAAGAGCCAAGACTTTGGAATTGGGTTGGTGTTATTTTATATGCAAGTTATTTCCTAGGAAGAAAGGGGGCCTGTATTCTACAGCCATACAAGGTATTATCAAAAGAGTCTAACACTTACCTCCCAACAAAACCATTAAAGAAACAACAAGGTGACCATCCAAAACCGTGAGAGTTGTGGGCATGGAGCTCAGAGACTGAGCAGTGAGGTCTCATAAACTCTGGTTCTATCTCTATCCTGCTCTGGCCAATTGTTGACCCAAGGCTACCCCTTTCTCCTTATCTTTCCTATGAGACACCTTGAAGTTCCCACAGGAATAGAAACCCAGAGGACTGAGTAGCTGTAGAAGATGCTAAGAACTCTGATAGTTCCTTAGTGGCATCCAAGAAATGTAGACAGTAGACGCCAACAAATGGCCCCGTTCCTGGTCCTTGTGATGAGGAAGCGGCCTATCTTTAGGGGTGACTTTCTGTCCCAGCCTCCCCCATTCTCCGCTCCTTATTCAGCAAACTTGCTGAGCAATGGCTTGGCTTGGCATAGGGAGAGGGAGGGCAGCTAACAGCTGGAGCATGCAAGGCAGAGAATACAGATCTTAGAATCCAATGAAAGAAGCATAAATTATCCTTCCGTCACTTTCGTTCTCTCTGAACTCCGGTCCAGTGACATTAATGAAAATGAGGCGTGTTAAAATAAACACAAAGTACCTTCAGAGGAAGCTGATGCAGCTGCTCACTTAGAAGGACCTCTGCGTAAGTCACCATCGAGTCAGGCTCGGTCCTTTGGACTCAGTGTTCATGTGTGGACACCAGGGTTCTCAGGCATGTATTCAGTCCTCAGATAAGAAGCTGGCTCTCCTGGAGTCGCATGCTACAGCCAGGCTGGTCTACTATGTCAAATCTAGCAGGCGCACATGGCATCTTTCACCCACACCTCCAGACTCAGTGTTTCCTGCAGGGTGTTCCTTAGCTGATTATTATTAGAGCGATTTCTGTGACTGTGGTGAGCCCTGTACCACACAGTTACCGTCACCACTCCCATTATTGGTCGTAATGAGGCCGCAGCAGTTGTGACAGTAAGTATCCCTGCCTCCAGGTGCCCTGGCACTTACGGTTCCACAGAAAGCTCTCTTGATGAGCTCTCGCGCATTTTCCAAAATAGCTAAAAGGAAAACTCTACCCTTTGACGGAAGGCAGCTCTCACAGCATAAGACACCAGCCTTTCTGATGACCCTCAAAGCAACTCCGGAGGTGACAGGATGTCCCCATATGCCCAGCCCGTGTTCTTCTGAGGCCTCAATGCTACACTCACCGAAAGCCATCTCAGTACTGGTACCGCAAAGTCATCTAGTAACCATAGCAGATGAGCACAGGCTTCTAGAAGTTGCTTGGCCAAGGGCCAAGCACTGGAGACGTTTGCCAGGGTTCAGGTTATGTGGTTGAAGAATAAAAGCCTCCAGACACTCTGTGGGGTCACTTTGCTTTTGTCCACCCGAGTGGAACTGAAATCATCTCAATGGCTGTGTGGAGCCCAAGGGTCTCTGCTCCTGGCTTTGTTTAAAAGATGTTTTAATTCTTTTATATTATCTGTCCAGCGTATAGAGAATAGAATCCATTCTGGATTTTTAAACACTTTCATATGATGTACTTTAACCAACTCAGCCTGAATGTTCCTCATCCAAACCTTTTCCAGTGGGATATTTTGTGATCTTTTACTCTCCTGTGTCTTGTGATGCCTGTATAGGTGTAGAACGCAGCCCTGCCCTTCTGTCTGGTGGCCCGGGTCCCTCGTCATTTTGCTCAAGGTTCCCTGGACCCTTGCAAAGAACTGCTCTCTCAGCTGTCTGAGCCAGGGCAGATAGGTGTTCAGATAGTGCACCAGGTCTCGGCAGGACTGTGTAAGTTGGCAAGAAGGTGTCACCGTGAAACAGGAAGTTCCGGGTACAAAGCATCATCAGAGTGGAGACTGCTGTGGGTCCCCACCCCTTACCCTCATCAAGCAAATCCAAGGTAGCATTGCTACCTGCATCTGGCACCAAACTTTCAGTGTTCAGTCTCCACTGCACCCCAGACACAAGGTGACTCCCAAGGACAGCATGGCCCTGTTCTCTCAGCTGACATTTCATGGGTCAGCTTCTCCCCACACGGGACTTAAGAGTTCTAAGATGACCCAAATTCATCTGACGTTTCTACCGTAGGGCATGTTCATAGGATGTTTATCATTCCTACTGATTTACAAAAAAAAATGGAAATATATGCATTTCCTTTAAAAATGACTTTATCTCTATTTTCCCTTTTATCATCTTCAGAGTTAATTTGAATACCCAGCCCTGTAGCCAGCTGCCTGTTGTTGCAAGATACATAAACACTTCAACTTCTGCTGGGCCGTAATCATTTTAGGCGAATGGCATCAAATGAATTATATTATTATTTGGCTGGCTATATTTTCGGCTCACTACATGGTCTTAAGTAGAAACAGAAATCCATCTAGAAGCTGCCTGCTCCTTCTCATGCCATAGTGTCTGAGCTACTAGAACAGTCTCAGCCAACAGCAGCATTCCCACCCAAAACCCTGGTGCAAGGCATGATATTCTCCAGACACCGGTACACAAATATAATCCTAAACGGATAAAATAACCAATGCATGACTCTAAGCAGGAATTTCCATCCCGGCATGCGGACCAGAGACAGGTGCCTCATTTGTCACAGATATCTCTTTGCATGGTGGCCCCAGTGTGCTTCCTCTCGTTAGTACACTTGAGAAGCAGAAGGAGGAAGGGCCCTGAGATGACGTGTCAAGTATCCTGGGAGAAAGAAGTCTAGAAGAAGTGAGCAGTCAGGAATTAGGGGGAAAGCTTATCTACAACCAGGTGTACATTGAGACCTCTCTGGGGAGCAGACAGTGGTACCTACACTGGTGGGGACAGGAGATGAGAAAGAGCCCCACCTTTCTCCTATCGGTTGGCACAGCTTTGGACCAGGACAGACAGAACAGACCAAGTCTGCATCCTAATGGCACCAGGAAGGTTTGGCTCCAGTCTATCTACCCTCACTGCGTAACCTTGGGGCGGTCATGCCAGCTCTCTGCTTAACTGCCGAGGACAGCTGTGATCCTTGTGGGGATGGAGAGTGGGAGGAGCTTACAGCATCCCATCCATGCATGGAGCTCTCTAGTCTCCCCATCTCCCTGTTCCCCCAAAGCTGTTGACACCTTTGCCTCCTTCACACTCCCACCAAGAGAACCCTTGCCTGGAGGAGCAACCTCCTCCCTCCCCCTCTCTCTCCTCTCTCCCTCCTGAGAACACTGATGTCACTTTCTTGGAAAGTACTTCAGAGGGGGCCCTGCTGAGTACTGAGGTATTCACATTGATTTTCCACAGATTTATGTTTTAATTAGGGAAGCTAAGACTTTAGCTTTGAGCACCAGCATGCGTGTCTGCCAGATATTTATTTTAGCTTAAGATGCATGGCCTCACAAATTCCTGTGCTTTTCTTAGTTTAGTGCAATTTCAAAGTATGTAACTGGTGCGTCGCCTCTCTCTTGATTTTCAAATATTTGTTTGCAGCTCTGGCATTCCCAAGGGGCGGTGGGCAGTAGGCAAACACACTGCGCTCCAGACCCACAGGGCACAGGTGCAATGCTGCCAAGTTCCCCCAAGCTTTAAAGGAAGCCAACAATCTAGTTTCTGTTTGAATGTGGGATTTCCTCATTTTCAATGTTGGCAAGTAATTAAAATATAGAAGTGGGCCAAACACGATCCATCTGCAGGTAGAAGTGACTGCCAGCCAGCCCGCTTCCATTTTGCTGCAGAGGGGGAGATGGTGCTACAAGGAAAGACCCACACGCAGCCCTGAAATGCCTCCTCCCAGAGCCAGGCCATAGGCCGGGAGGACCAGGAGACTTGGTTGTCCTGCACCCAGAAGCGTTCCTCTCTGCCCTCAGCGCTTCCACCTGCACTGCCAGCTGAAGAATGTCAGCCACATTGGAGAGGCCCTGCTGATCCAGTACAGGTAAAAAGCAGCTAGCTCTGGCACCAGCTTCCCATTCCCTGTGGGTCACGAGTTCTGCAGGCTGTAGCCCTAGGTGCTTTTTGGCTTTCTGTCCTTCCTCGCCTGGGTGAGGGGAGCTCATTCCTAAGTAGGGAGAAGTTGGGAGGGAGTGAAAGCAAAGCGGCTGCTGAGGTAGGATCTGAGCTGACCTCCCTTGTGGAGCACTGTGCCGCCCAGGGCCAGGCTTTGGACTACGAGTACAGCACACGGAACTGTACCTGTTTCCATAGCGTCTAGAGGCTTCTGTCTCCACTCCCACACAGTTGGCCCCTCCTGTCAGGGCTGCTGTTTCCTACCTCCTCACTGACTGCCGTGCTCCTGTCTGAGCCCTATGAAGACCTGGTTCACTCTTCCTTGAGGCTCAGACCCTTGTCTTGGCTCGGCATGGCTGGGGTACAGAATGGAGCACAGCCCCTAGGTAACCTTATTTCTTCCTCCTTCTGTCTAGTCTATCTCTGCCTGGAATGGTCCTCACAAGACTGGGGAAAAGATCTCTTCTCATATGAGAGTTGGAAACAAGTCTAGGCATTACAAAAACCCACGAGAGGGAACACAACTATGGTGATTAGGAGACAGGGGGTGTACCACAGGTATTAGGAAATAGCAGGGCACAGGGGATACTCTTAGTTGAGATAAATACTGACCCCTGTGTCCCTGAAGGGCTTCTAGTCACCTAGTGGGAGCCACAAGGGCCTGTGGAACTCATCTGAATGCACCTGCTTCCTTCTTGAAACAGCCACGGCTCCTACAATTGAGTAGCCGTCCTAGGAGACGCTTGGCCACTGCTTCAGGCTATGAGTGGGTTTAGCTTCTAGAAGTTTGCTCACTCATACAAAATAATTCTCTCCAAACTAAAAGCTGCTGCCTGAATGTCCTCCAGCTATTAACGGCATTGACCTGTCTCCAAACTCAAGTATCCAGGCGTGCCACGCGGAGCGAAATGAATCTCAGGTCCCAGCAGACAAAGCTACGCCGCCAGCTCTGCTGAATCGCTCCTGGAGCCGAAGGCAGGCTGAGGGAGGAACCCATAAAAAGGTACAGGAGGATGGAACAGTTCCACATGGCTGAGCTGCGAGCCCAGAGGAGCATGGGGTTCAGATATAAATGCTTATGTCACTTTTCCCTCTCAGTGCCCTGAACAAATGTTTGCCCAGCAGGAAAAATAAGAGGTGGCGGGGCACAGAGCCACTGCCTAGGCGCCTCCATTAGAGCTTGGCCAGCTCTGTTCCTATCACAGCCAGCCTTGCCCACTGTCCGACACAGCTTCTGCAGCACAGTGCAGCATCTTAAGTCAATGTCTACCATTGTCTGTCTAGAGCACCAGACTCTGCTCTGTAAACCCAAAAAGACCACAGAGCTTTTAGCCTTTCCTGTCTTGTTTTTATGATTTCCTTCCTCCCTTCCCCGCCCCTTTTTTGGAATGAGTTCCAATATCCTATTTTCTGGATTGTCAATATTTGTGCATTGATCACTCCCCAAAACAGACATTGGTCACAAACTAGTACCAGATCTGGGGTCAAGGGTTGGAGATAGGGTAGAATAAGGCTTAGTTCGTGTGTATAGGGAATTTCTGGGCTGGCCCAATGGGTTCCTAGTGAGGGGAGGGTATGATTCTGCAGGCCTGTTATGGTTACGTGACAAAACTGTACCAAACAGATGTGTGATCCAGTCTGAGCCAGGAATTTGGGGGAGGAGGCTTCAACCAATACTGCCTGGAGACAAGAGGAGATGATGGAAGGGACTGAAGGATTCTGGGTATCTGGCCAGGTGTGTGGAATGTGGGCCTAGGTGGCTCATGGTTACCTAGAATTCCCTGTGCGCAACTGCAATGGGAAGGGAAAGACAAGGAGAGACGGGAATGGGATAAATTGGCACAGATTAAAGGAAGGCGTTCATCCCGGAGAGTCCAAGTTCCTAATAGTCCACAAACTACATGCTGAAGATGAAGAGAAGGAGGAAAGCAATGACAACCCTGGAGTGTGTGCTGTTGAGATAGGAGATGTTCTGGAGCCAGGGCTGTGCAAACACTCCTGTCACCCCCTCTCTGGAAAGGGTTACTTGACCGCACACCTGTCACTGGTAGGCGCATTAACGACATACGACATTTTGAGCATGTTATTAAGGAAAGAAGTTTGTATTCTAAAACAGAATTAGAGAGCTTGGCCGCGTAGGAAATGTCTACATTGTTGAGACAACAGAATACAGAGGAGCGGGATGAGCAAGTCCCACAGTTCTCCAGTGGGAGTCGGGGTCCATGCCTCCTGTTTTGGAGTCTCTCAAATCTCAAAGGTCTTTAAGAATCCATTGAAAACATCTGTCTCATAAAATTCACTGATCACCAAACTCAAAAACTAGCACATACCTCTTGGCGACTTAATAAACCTAGCCTTGCTTGAGATGCAGCCTAAATCCTGGAAGCAAAGATACTCCCTGCTGGAGTCCCCGAAGGACAGTGGGATCACTCCCACTTCCTGAAGAGCCATCCTTGGTGTGGTAAACGTCGTGAAAGACAACGTGCATCCATCCGGTCAGATAGTTTGGGCTGCTGCACTGGGAAACTGTGCTCTGCCTTACCACAAAGAGAATAAGAGTATGTGTCTCATTGAGCGCTACCTTTTGAAAAGGTCTGTGCTCTTGTGTACATTCCTTACCATGATTTAGAAAAGAAAAATCTCACGGCGGTGCAGGGACTCGGTTGTATTCCAATTTGAATGTCACATTTTGATCGGAAATAACAAGCTGCCTACTTAGCCAGTGTCCAGATGTGAGTCACATACAAATTGGCAAGAGAAGAACGAGGACGCGGCAGGGACAGAGGCTCAGCAGGCAGGGGACTGGGGCGGGGGGGTGTTTACATTGTGTATCTAGCACACCCTCAGAGAACAGCCTGGCCTTTGGAGACCAGGGTGGGCCCCTTGGTGGTGAGTGGGAGGTTGTTACAATTTGAATCTGACTTCTGACTTACCTTTTCATTTTACTATCTGGAATCCACGCCAGCCTCGGCCTCTATGGTTTTTCTGAGCACCGATGCTGTTCATTTGTTTATTAAAATTTTACAGGCTCGGGGTTGTTGAGTTCTGCAGGCCTCCTGGGAATCTTGCACAAGCTCCTGGGTTCCCCCACTCATCCTGTGGAGTCCCTATGGAACCAACATGGAGAAAGCCCCCTTAGTAGAAATTTATAGGGGTCCTCAATTCAGGCCTTATTTATCTGGGAAAGGTTATTGATTGGACATAGTTAAATGTATGCCTCAGGGTTTCTAACGTAGTCATGAGCTTACTCAGTGTTCTGACACCCTGTGGGATGCCATGGATCCGTCTCGGTCATCTCAAGGTACTGCAACCAGGTACCCTGAGCTTGGTTGTACCTCAGACCAGAGAGCAGTGTCCTTCCCCAGTGTGGTCCAGCCTGCTCTACATGTCTCTGGGGGGATTAACATGGGCCTAAGCAGCTCCATCTGCTCTGTGTATCTTTACACTTTGATAAATAGAAATTCTTCCTGAAACAAACCCTAGTATTTCCCCTAATGCTGCCTCCCAGTGCCCTCATCTTGTCCCTCAAAGTGACAGCCTCGTTCAACCCACTTCCCAGACAATGGAGGACTCACTTAGCCGGCCACAGGCCTAATCATGCTGGGAAGATCCTTAAAGGCTGATATTGAACTATCAAGTCCAAGTATCCTTGTCTTCTGGAGGAGAGGGGACTTTCCCCGATTTCCATCTGTCTGTCCCAGAGGACCTCCCTGCCATCTGTCATTCACTTTAGCATGCCTGGGATGGAAAACTAAAAGAGGAACAAAAATTCTTTTCTCCCTTGCCTTTTGTTAGCTCCATCTTCAGTGTGAACCCACAGATTTTTATTTTACTGTTTCCTTAGCATAAAATAAAACAGGGAGAAATTTAGAAGACAGAAGAGTTCCCTTCCGTTTCCTCCTCTGCTACATGTGTGCAAGCAAGGGGCTGGAAGGGGCATCTGCTCTACGACTGTCCCATGAAGTCTCCCCCCACCCCAGGTCTCTTTCCTCCTTCACCAGTGTGAGGTCTCTCTGCAGCACTGGCACCTGGCCTCAGCCATCTATCGCAACCCTCTCTGTCCCTCATGTCCCTCAGTTTCCATCTATGATGTGGGCATGAATGGATGATGACTGCTGTGAGAATTACATCTTTTCCTGTGTGTGTACGCATGTGCATGCGTGTGCATGCATATGTGTGTGTGCTTAGTACTTACTACACAGTACTTAGTACTTTGCATAGACAGCAGGCACTGTGAGATGGACAGCAATCGCAGTGACACTCATCAAAGGTCTGGCCGGCTCCTGCTTGGTCCCTCATTGCTTCCTGCATCTGTCTTATCTCCATAGGGAGAAGGGGAACCCTCTTTCCTTTATTCTCTCTTTTCTGTCTTGAGTCTCAGAATGGCCCAGCACATGGCAGTCCATCCTAAGAAGAGTCGGAAGGACCTGAAATGGTGTTCTCCCGCACTTTAGGATTATCACAGTCATGAGCATACACTTTCTTCCTTATGTAGACGGGATGCTGGCTGGGTCATATACCCAGTGTGGACTGTGCTCATCTACCAGGGAGCTCAGAGGCTGACATGAAGAGGAGGTACAGACCCACACTGGCCCTGTGAGTTCACAGCCAGGCCACCCAGGACTAACACCCCTATTAGGATTTGGCATCTCTAGTTGTAATCTTTTCAGAAGAGTTCTGTTTTCTTTCTCCTGTGACTAATTGGAAAAGGAAGGATTTAAAGATCTTTTGTATATTCTCGTGTTTAATGATAATGCTGGTGTTAGACAAATAAATCATGGAAAATAGAGAATCAGGGATTCGGACTGAAGGATGGGATTGGGTAGGAGCATTTAGATCCTGTCACTGCTATGAAGAACAGGATGTGAGTTTTTATGTCTTCCCTGTTCCGAGTGTGCTGCAAGACTGTTCTACCCTGGGGAGGAGGGGGGTTTATGTCCTCTTTCAGGTTAGAACATGGATCTCTGGAATTGGTATCTCATGGCCAAACATGTGGCTGAGTGGATGTTCCTTTTAAAATGCCTCTTGGCTCTGAATACTAGAGCTAGCAGACAAACAAAACAGTTCTTGAAAAATAGACAACATTTTACTCTCAGCAGTACAGCCTCTTGGCTTGGCAGGTGACTTGGCTCGCAGGTGGACAGCACGGAGGTGACCTCACCTGCTGGCATGGACCGCTAATAGGCTGTGTCTGGATAATCAATCATTTTGACAATTAAAAACTGTCATAATGGGTATCTGATGAGGCTCATTTGCTGCAGATTTCTGAAATACTTTCTGTGGGTACCAGTTTTACAACTTTTGCTCAAAGTGTATCATGAACAAATATGCACAACAAAATGGGAACAATTAAATTGGATGCTTATGGAAATCTTCCCTCCCTCCCTCCTTCCCTCCCTCCCTCCTTCCCTCCTTCTCAACTCGTTCTCTTTCCTTTTTGGAGAACAAGGCTCATGATGAAGGTTACATCATATCTGTGTCTGTATCATGTCATGTCGTGTGTGTGTGTGTGTGTGTGTGAGATGTTGATACTAATTGGACTGTGCCTATGTCCTGCTTATGCCCATATCTGTGTGCCTATCCTGCCCATGTGTCTTTCTAAAGCTCAGTGTTTCCATAATCCTGGACACTCTCAGGGACTGTGTGTTGGATGCTAGAGTCCAGGATTTGCAGATGGTACTTAACTCTCAATAGTCTGTCTTCCTGCCTTCTTCTTGAGGGGAGAGTTAATGTGTAGCACAGGAAAGCAGAAGGGACAAGGGCTCCTCAGGCTGTCTTGTAATGTGTCAGATTGTGAATGGTGTTTACTCTTTACAGGAGGCCAGGGTTCCCCAAGAAGAAAAGACAACCCATAGCAGAGAGATCTATCCACAGCAAGCCCCAAGGGAAATGCCTTGGTGTTGGGGACCTCTGTGAGCCTCCTTGTGCAGAGCCTAGGGTATAATTCCAGGTATGAGAGGAGACCTCAGACATGTGGTAGCCTGGTAGTGAAGTCTAGAACTCCAGACCATGGCTCCTACTCTTCAAAGTGCATCATAATTCTCCCAGAACTGATCAAATCAGACTCCCAGGTCCACCAAGACCTGTTAGTGGATTTCAGCTGGCTTATGCAGTTCATCCCCTAAGGTTGATGCTGGAGGCTCAGGAAAAGCACCGAGGCCAGTGCTTCAGAGAGTGATCAACATAGAGGAATATGTCTGTGTGTCAGTGGGCCACAGAGAAACTGTGGTTGAGAGTAGGCACTAGATGCTCTTCTCATTGTCTTGATGTTCATGGTATACCACTCTCAGTGGGAAGAGGCAGACACTGAGCAGGTGCACTTGGCAGAAGCGCTTTTAATCTTGCTTTGCTGGCATGTTCTAACTCCTGTGTGTATTACACACCTCATGGATTACCTCAACAAACATGGCTACGAAGGTAGAGAACTTAGCCCACTTCCTAGAGTCACACGACTAATGTTGGCCAGTGAGTGATGTGTCCCAGAATGCTTAAATGTAAAGTCTTCTAGAGTAGGAAGAATGGTAAAGGTTAGAGAAAGCTCAAGAAATGCATATGTAGAACCCCAACACATCTCTCACTTTCATTGCTGGATTCTTATTTTCCGTGATGCAATGCAGGCAGTGCTTTCTCACAAGTGGGCATGGGGAATACAACCACATTGGAATTCATGCCAGTGTAAGAATGTCTTGGCCTGTGTTTTGTTCTTTAATGTGAGTGCCAAGTCTGCATTGCAAACTGAAGTGTCACCAGGTACCATCTAGATGTAAGATGGGATGGGGACACTTGTGGATGGTTTGTTCTCCATAAATGACCTGAAATTCTTGACCAAGACATAGCCTCCAAAGTCCTCAAAGTACATGCTCACCGTGACTGGTGTCCCAGACTCCTCCAATCATGTGCTCACAGTGGTTTCTGTCCCCAAACTCCCCAAAGTGCATGCTCCCTATAGCTGGTGACCTTGTCAGATCAGTATGTTCAATGTCTGGGATTCTGTGGCAGCTTTCTCTTGAAGGCTGACTCTTCTATGGGGTAATGTTGATTCTACCCTTTCTTCAGGTGGCCAGGGATCACTCTCACGGCAGAGGGATCTCTCACGTCCTCTCCTCAGTTCCACCTTTAGATCCAGAATCAATGAGTAAGAGTGTCTATTGAATCCCTTGCTGTATCTCATGGTTAAAACTGGTCTAATTGTGGCTGTACGTACAGCTCAGAAATAGGCCTCAGTGTAGGCGCCAAGGATCTATGCTCCTGGTTAACCTCTGAGGGTTTTACTTCTGCCATTACTCATCCTCTGTAAGTCCGTTGGTTTCGCCTTATATTAAGAAAACAGTACTATGAATGTTATGCTAGATTGCTACAGTCATCGGAAAATACTTGATTAGTTAATCGACTAGTTTGCATTAGTTTGGGAAAGTGAATGGTCCATTCTGCACTCTGGTGATATGTTCATCTTATGAATGGAACCTCAGCCCACTGGGACCATCTCTAGTAATGGCCATTTCTAGAACAATCTTTGCCCTTGGTAGCCGCCTCAAGTCCCCTCTCCAGGATACCAAAATTGAGCCCAGATATTCCAGCCAAAAGCCACCGCTTATTACCAGAGGGTCTAGATACTGGTAAGCCCTGCAGGAATAGAGGTGTCACTCTAGCTTGCTCATCTTGTCTGTCTATGGTCCCAGGAAAGCTGCCTCCTGGGTAGAGAGACCCAGCCAAGGTACTTGTTTTCACCTATTGGCTTGTACTTTTGAGCTACAGACAGATCCATGAATGAAGTGGCCTGGGCCTGTAGAAGGGGCTGCTCCAAGCAGGCTATGTGGTATGCTCACACAGAGAGCTTCTCCTCTGCTGCAGGGCTGCCCCCTCCCAGCTCAGAGCTAGGACTCCTCCTGTGCTCCAGGCTCAAAGCTGTGGAGAGATTGGGGGACTCTGTGGGATCCACCAAAGTACTCCTTCCCTGGCTAACACTGGGGCTCCCTTTGAATTAAAAATGAAAAAGAAAAATCAATTTCTTTCCCTAAAAGGTTTAGTTAGTATCTCTGACTGTAGAACCATGAAATGTGTGGAGCATTGATTAGGAGAAATGTTCTCGTTACCACCCCTGACTGAAACGCCAGGTGCTGCCCCTGCTGGGTGAGCTACCTGCTCCTACCCAAGGCATTTGAAGCCCCCCCCCCACCCCAGTTTTTCAAGTACTCCCAGATCACAGTTTCTGTTCCAGGAGCTTCCTGGGCACCGTCTTTGCATCGCCTCCTCTTCCGGCACATCCATCCTGTGCATTGGTCACATAAGTCACCTTTATTTCAAAGGTGGAGAGAGGCAGAGGGGCGAGCTAGTGGAAAGAATCCCCACCAGCCCTTTCCTGTGTGGAGGTCTCTGCCCACAGGGCTTCTCAGTGCCTTCGGTTCCCTCATTTCTTCAACCACCCAGGTGTTCCCAGGGTGCTTTCCTGGGATCTCCTTCGCCATGGTAGCCACTTTACCATACATGACCTTCCCAGACCTTACATTGCACAGATGGGAGAATTCAGTGTAGGCCTTGGGTTTGTTTTCTGGAGAAGGAGGGTACTATGAACCATCCATGCTGGGCCCCATCATTCTGAAGAAGCTTGGCCATAATAAGCCTGCCGTGCCTCCTGACTGCTGGGGTGTGTTGACTTTGCTGGGTCCCAACATTCTTATCTGGACTACAGGAAATTCTCTACTACCTGCTTGGAATCCCTGGGGCAAGAGCTCCGTCACTTCTTCGTTTTGTTCTTCTTTGTGTCCCCACCTGTGCCACGCAGATGGTCCCCAGAAATACCTCAATAAATATTTTGAAGGAAATTGGTGCAGAATGTTTAAAGAGAGCCCTGGAGTGCGCACAGGAATGAGGGGAGTCGCTGGGGCTCCCCATCACAGAGCATCAAGCATCACATAGACCAGACGCGTGCTGGGGCAGCTTCGGAGCTTGGATTCAGTCTTACCTCCTTACAAATTAGCTACACCTGACCAGCGGTTACCAGTGGCAGCAGCCATTGTGAGCTGTATTTGAAAGGTTCTCTCTGAAATATCCTGTCTCTGCTCTGGGTCAAATTAAGCTGTTGCTTTTGGGGAAATAACAACCTAGTGGAAAACAAACAAACAAAAATAAACAAACAGAAGTCTTACCACGTGGCTTTAAAAGATGATGTGTTCAGAAGACATGCTGTCAACAGTGCTTTCTCTACTTCATGATGGAGACCAGACCTTTTGTCTGTGGCCCAACTACAACGCGTCACGAATCAAGGATCAGGGCTTCAGTGTTCTGAGTCACTTCTTGAAATGAAAGGCACCCACACACTTGAACGCTGTGAGGTCTCAAGGCAGCACTCAGCTTCTTCAGAAGGCTTTGTTATTATTCGCCTGTGTCTGTGTCCTGGTGAGAAATACCTGAGAAGGGGCCATGTAAGGAGGAGAGCTGTGTTTGGGCCTGGGCCTTCAGAGAGCTGTGTTGTTGCTGGCGGCCTGTGTGGGGCTGACATGAGGGCAGTGGGAGAAAGTGGAGAGGAAGCTGCTCACCTCATCAAAGCCAGAAAGCAGAGAGACAGACAGGGGCCAGAGGCAAGCTACGTCCTTCAAAAACACCCTGAGTGGCCTACTTCTTCACAGATGCATCCCCTAATGGCCCGTTCAACTGTGAGCTCATTGAAAGATTAGTCTATCGATGGAGTCTAGACTCTAATACAAAATCATCTGGGGACTAAGCCTTTGGCACATGTGCCTTCTCCTGGGGGTCGAGTTACCTTATAACCTCAGCACATTATGACCAATAAAATGCTAGCTATTCGTTGTTAAACAGAACAAGGGCATAGCTTCTGGGGAGGTTACTAACCTCAGGTTGTTATAGGAGCTCTAAAATAAGATGAAGAAAAATACTGTGAGACTGTGCGCATCTTGAGCACATCAAGACCTCTTGAGCGTGGGTCCAGAGACAATGGTAGAAGCTGTTATATTGACCCAATAAAATAATACTAAATAGTCGCTCCATTAAAACTATACTCAAAGGTAGATTGCAAGTGGAGGGGTTGCTTGCAACCTACTGGGAAAGAATTGATCCCACACAGCTGCTGAAGAGGCCCAGCAGAAACTGCATGGGGACCAGCAAGGGGCAAGAGCGGGCAGTTGATGAGAAGCCGGGGAATATTAGTGCAGACCGTGAGCACGCTCAGGAAGATGCTCAGCTTCACTTCTAATTGCTGTTGTGCTTTCAAATGAGATCCTGTTTGCCTGTCAGCCTGACAAACAGTCTGAACAGCGTGTGTTAGCAAAGTCCATGAAATGAGCTGCCTCCTGTTGAAGGTTCGTACGTTAAATATGTCCGTGGGTCAGCTTGGCAATTTAAAGTGAGCATCAACTGTCTTTAGAAGTGTAAAGTGGGCTCGCTTGATAGACACGTGCCTTGTGTGGTTTTGACATCGGCACACCAGCACACCGTGAAGAACTCACTGCCATTGTCTGTGTGAGAAGTTGATGGGATGGCTGGAGCGTCTGTGGTCAGAATTCTCAAGAATAGCCCCTACAGTACCAACATCACAAGGACAACTGGAGAGATGCCCGAGAGGGGTGTGTGCAGCCTAAGGAAGTCCTGGCTTTCTGGATTTTGAGGACTTGTTTGGGAAGCCCAAGGGCTACATGGCCTGCAACCAGATCTAGGTATATTGGCTCAATATATCCAGTTTCCTTCCTGGACACTCGCAGGAACTAAGTCTCCCTTCAAGGTCATCCAAACATGGCCCATGTTTGCAGTGCAGGGCCCTGTTAACTCTGCAGGGACAAGGAACATGGACCACTGGCATCTGCAAGCAAGCGTCCCCCAGCAGAGCAAACTAATAAATCGATTGATTGCTCACAGGGCACACAGGGCGATAGCTGCAAATGCCTCTGGCAGCAGCAGAATCTGCTGGATGGAAGGTCATTTGGCTTCCCACTGTCCTCTTGGGGTGCAGTGTGTTCAGGAGGAAGATTCCATAAGCCTGCTTGTGGCGTAGTGGCTGCATCTGGGGTTAATGTGAAATAGAGCGTAAGTGTGAAAGGGGTTTTCATTTCTCAGGGCTCATTCAGATGTTAGGAAAGAATATTCTCATGAGCATCAATTAAGGAAAAATCAGACAGGCAAAGAACTCGAGAGGAGAATTCATTGCATTGGCACTCCTTGTCTGTTTAACAGTGCACATCACTGCTGTGACCGAAGGAGCTGTCACTGGTAAGAGCTATCCTGGTCTCAGAGGGACTTCCTAAGGCTGGCCTTCTGTTTGATGGGAAGGAGCCTTATGATGGATTGTGCCTGTGCTGTGTGCAGAGCCTTGTCTCTGAGTTCCTCTTGCCTACCCAGCTACCCACCAGCACCAACTCCTCTGAGCCAATGAGATGCCACCAAGGGCCTCGGTCACCCTTACATTGCTTTCTATTGTTTAGAAACTCAACCAAATTTACAGACAAGTGCTCCTGGAAAGTATAGATACGGTTCCAGAAAATATGCAAGGGAGAGATGGAAGAAAGTGGGAGAAAAGCAAAGATAAAAGGAAAGTAAGGGTAGAAATGACTTTCCTTAAACTCCAGCTCACGACTTTAAAGATCCTGTAAAGAGCGTCAGGATGTAGTACAGAGAGCCTACTTCTTTAAACTCTAGAAGAATCACTAGACCTGAACAGTGGGCCTTTCGTGTTGTAGGGCACGGAAGGGACAGTAGAGAAAGCACTGGAAGGAAGAAGATGCACAGACTTCGGGCTTCACCATGGAGGTCTGGGGAGTCCACTGACCTTGTAGTATCACTGTGTTTGTGTAAAAGCATACACAAGCCAGATAGGCTAAAGATGAAAGATTCAGTTTAAAATGAGAGTGAAATTAACTCTAAGGGAGCGAGGACAGCTGAGCTTAGGCAGCAGCTGCAGGATTAAGTGGAGGGATGAATTTGAATGGCTTGAACAGTGCCCATTGGAAAATCGCTTGGATGCCTTGGGATGGGAACAGAGTTCCATCCAGTCTGGGGCGAAGACAAGGACTGATAGTTTCAGACAGGGTTGATAGTTTCTCTACAGTGCAAATGTCCTTGTGCCACTGAACTTTGTGCTGAGAGATGGCTAAAGTGGCCAGCATTGCAGCCTGTGTGCTATCGAGTGTGTGGTAGGCTTTGAAATTATAATTATATCATTTCCCCTTCCCTTCCTCCAACCTTTGCATGCCCCCAGTTGAGCTTGCTCATATTCATAGCCTTTCCCTTTAATTGTCAATATGGGCATATTTATTTATTCTTTCATTCAGTCAGTCATTCCTAAATACATAAATACAGCCTTCTTAGCTCATATGTTGTTACCTGTAAGAATGTGCTCTAGGGCTGACCACTTGGCATTGTATAACTGATTGGGGGTCTCTTCACTAGGGAGACCATTTTCCCCACCCTCAGCATTCCCTAGTTGCCTATTGTTCTTTGCCTAGGGTTGAGGCCCTTCCATGTTTGCATGTCCATTGGTGTGGTTACACAAAACATGAGAAAATGAGGAGTAAACAGACCTGAGTCTTGGCCCCGTGGAAGTGACTCATGGCGAAGGAGCCAAGGTGGGAGGTTTAACGAGGTGTGCTACTGCACGTCATTGGGCAGCTGTGTGGAGCCCAGGAAGGTGAGCAGAATAGAGCAGCCAGGGAAGCATTGGATGTCCTCGTCAGTGACATCACATGAGACTCAGTAGCAAATCAAAGCCTCCATGCTCTGATGTACTCCCAAGGCAAGTCTAGAGTCCATCAGGCTGGAGATGTAGATGAGACAGGGGACCCACACAGACCATCCGTGGAGCTCAGAGAGTGTGCTAGTGTGTTTCCTTGCCAAGAGGGAACTCTTTCCATGCAATGAGGGTAGGGCCAGAATTGGGGGTGGGGGGAGGGAGAAGGACAGAGAGCAGTGTTGAGCTGAAGAGAAAGAAGCAGAGTGGGTGTAAGTCCTCTTGTAATGCAAGATACTGTCGTGCAGGATAAAGGCATGCGAATATAACTGGCTTCCTCATGACCCAGGTACTCGAACATACTTACAGGGTCAAGAAAAGAAATAGGTGGGCTTACTTAGCAAGAGGAGGATTCCCCGGGGTGGTTACTTTCTCCTTGACAGGAAAGGACAAAGGATGGGACCAGAGATTGTCAGCACAAAGTCGTTGGAATTCAGAAGGATCCAAAGTAATGCTCAAAGAAAAAGGTAGATATTTGGAATGAGCAGTTAACAGGAGCACACTGGACAGGAGAGCTGTTGAGAGCAGCCGGAGCCACAGATCTGGATGGCACCTGCCGGCACAGCTCATGAATTCTATCCCTGTGACTCAGCATCCTGAGTAGGAAGTGCTGAATGACTGGCGTTTCCTGACCTCGGCCTTTGCAGAACGAAGGGGACAGAAAGACAAGAACTGCCCATCCACCAAACATTCCTTATCTTTGTCCTTCCTTTGGTGCTGTTGGGGCAGTGTGAGGCTCCATGGTCACAGCAAGAGCTCTCCGGGAGCATGGGCACAGAGCCACCTCCATAGCCGACACCTGTTACGTAATTACTGGGGATCAGCTTCCCCAGTTCCCAGAGCTGGGCCCAGGTACCCCCTGGAAAGGAGACACCATGGGGAACTCTCACCAGTGCATAGCAACGGAACCGTAGAGCTCTCTCGTGCACCATGGAGGAGTCAAGATGGTTTCTGTCTGCAAGTTCCAGAATGGGAGTCAGCAGGCAGATACTTCAACTCATGGGCAGAGCTCACAACCCTCTTGCGGAGTGTCTGGTTTACAGGAGAAGTCATTCCAAAATCAATAAGTGAATTGACCTGCTGTGTGGGCTATCAAGGTACAAACCAATTTAATCTGGAATGATCTTGGCCTAAAGTAGCAATGTTAGTAGAAGCATTTTACCTCTCAGGACTTCCGTAGTGGACATAGGAGACATTTATGTGACCTACAGTTTGTGGCCTACTGTTTCCCTCTGGAACACTTCTACGTGTTTTTTTTTTTAAAAAATCAATTTATTAAAATAGCACCATTTCCCCCTGCCTTCTGTCCCCTTTTCCTAGAGTTAATGGATCTGTTTTCAGGGCGGCTCAAGGTGACACAGATGCCAAGAACTCTGAGTATCAGGGTTGGGCTCATGGGCAACCCTAACCTTGCCTTCTCCTTCCCAGTCCTCTGCATCCTTTGGTGCACTGAAGTTAGAGGGGAAGCTTGTGAGCTGTGTGCCCAGGTGGCAAAGGGCTGCTGCTTGCCCAGCATATGTACCCTGCTTGTATGAGGACTGGACTTCAGCCCTGTAGTGGCAGCTCCTCCTTCTACCTCATCACCTCATTTACATCTGACCTGCTTAGGGATTACAGTGGGCAGGGGCGTTCTTCTTTTGCTGAGGTTCTGCCTTAAAACATCATCAGCAGACTTAAGCAAAGCTTTCCTTTGCAAAGCCATATTGTAGTTAGCCAGAAGACAAAGTCCATAATGAATACTGTGAGAGATGAAGTATTTGTAACACAACAGTTAGCACCCACAAAATGAGTAGGTTTGTGACTCAGGGATCAGATTGAAGGACCCATGGGTTGTGTGGGGTGGTCAGGGATCATACAGTGGGTGACAGATGAACCAGCTGCTGCAAGCTGGAGTTGTTTGAAGTGGGTGCCTTGAGAAATGTGTTGCATTGAGTCATCTAAAGAAAGAGGACATCTTCTAAGTAGGATTTACTCCTGAGGCGGGGACATCTAGGCACAGCAGGCACTGGCTGCTTCAGAGTGTGTGTGGTAGGGAACTGGAAAGAATTATTCATAAGTAGGTATTGACCCCATGTTGCTAGGACTTTCAGAGATGAATACACCGACGCTTAGGTTTAGACATCAGACGTGGTAAAGATCTTCACATAGGAAAAGGGCTTGCCAGGCTGCAGAATGCACCCTATGGGGGTGAGCAGGGTTCTCGCCTTGGGAACACTGGATGGTGCATGAGTAGTCAGATTATGGGATGTTAAATACAGAGACACAGAGGCAGATGGGGAAAATACACATGACCCTTCCCTTGCTGGGCCTGACGATGGAACTTAGCAAAAGTAAATACATTCTGTCTGCAGTTGTCTCTAATAGACTGTTTTGGGGGGTGGTTATTATTACTTTACGTATTTGCTTTGAATTTTAATTGTGACTTTACAATCTGTGGACAGTAGAATAGAGACCCATGAGAGCAGAGAGCTGGTACCGAAAATGGTACCACATGGTCCACTCTGAACACATCACTAAGTTGGTTCAGACACGAAGGCCTGATGAAAGAAAAATTCATGAGTTCATGGGTGGCTCTGGGGATGCATTCTCTGTTCTTGATATTACTCTGGTATCTTTAAAATAAATTTTATTGTATCTATTAGAGGGCCGCAAAGTGATAACGTGGGCTATAGATACACAGTGAAAAGGCTGCCATGGAGACACCAGCTCACTTATCATCACCCCATGGTTATTTTTTGTGATAAAAGTACCTGCGATCCATTTATTTATCAGCCCCTCTCACAGGGTGCTGTTCTTTCCTGTGGTCCCCATGCTGCCCACTGGCTCTCCAGCTTGTCCATCCTGCAGGGCTTTGCTTTGAACCCTCTGAATAATGGGTTCACAGGTAGCAGGCTCGCAAACAGTGGGTTCATGCACCCAATGTGAAGTCTGTGTGAAGTGTTTCATTGTCGGGGCCTTTGAACCCCCTTTTCCTTTAATTCTGATAGATTGGTCAGTCCACACAGGTTCTGTCCTTCTGTGTCCGGCTGTTTTCACTTCGCCCATTTGTATGGTAACAAACGACAGGACTCCCCTCCTTCTGAAGACTGCACGCCATCCCTCTGTGTATGTTCACCTCTCTCTGTAAGCAGCTTCCACATCCTGGTCAAAAAGCGGTTGTGGTAATGAACCTGAGTGGATAGAAGTCTACAGAGGTGGTGACATCATACCCTTTGGATCAACACTCAGAAGTGGGGCCATGGATCATGTGGTTCTTTATTTTTTTTTCTGTAGGGGTCTACACGTTGCCTCCCTGTTGGCTATACTGATTTGCATTGGCACCAGCAGGGCACAGGGCTCCCCTCTGAATAAACACTGTATAAACACTATGGCCAGCCCGCATCAGCACCGAGTACTGAACTTCCCCAGTATTCAGAGATTTGGTCGCCTCCATGGGAGGACAGTCACTTACCTGGATTAGAGGGGATTCCATTTTCTTAAGCCCGAGGGGTTAGAGAGCCTTCGGACTCTAAGCTTAGTGGTCTCGTTTTTCACTCTGTGTAGGTGAATGACTAATGACTCTTGTCAATTAGCTTGGGTCACAAGGACACGACGTTTATCCTTTCCTTTGTTCCTGATCTAAGACTCCTTTCTCCTGGAAGCTCTGGGCACTCAGGTGATCTCAGGACTCAGTCAGCCTTCTGTCCCCAGAGTCCGAGCCACCGTATGCTGTCTCTAGTGTCGCAGGATCCTGCCTTGGGGCTCCCTTTCCTTGCTGAGCCTGAGAGCCACCTATGTTGATGGGACAGAGTGGAAGTAAATAGACTTTGCCTGCCATTGTTTCAGATTGACTGGTAATTTTCATATTAGCCTTGAATTTTAATTTTGACCTTACATGCTGTGCAAACCAACTGGGCATCAAGCTGTCCTGCTAATGAACTGCATTGTCCTCTGTCTCAGGAGACTCGCAAGCCCTTGGTCAGCACTTCTCTACTTTAGCAAGCGCACTGACTTGGGCTAGATAATTGTACAGCACAAGCTGCACTTCCCATCTCCTTCTGTGGGTAATTGCAGTTGGGTTCTGCCAGGCATCTGCAGTATGACTTTGCCAAATTGCATATTTCTCTCTGTGTGTGTGTGTGTGTGTGTGTGTGTGTGTGTGTGTGTGTGTGCACGCTTGCCACGTGTGTGTCTGTTAGATGTGTTGCTTTCTTATTTTTTTCTCTCAACTATTCTTCCCAAATGCAGAAAGATTGGTTCTGTTATAAAGCAAAGGCCTCTTCTGGAAGGGCCTTGGGCTTGTTGGAATAACGGCATCCCTGTCCTAGGAAATCACCTATTGAGTGACTGCGGAGAACTGACTGATTAGCTCAGGTGTCTCTGCATGGCACTGCTACCGTCTGTAGATAACAGTGGATCATCCGTGGTGAAGGACTGCCTGCATACTATAGGGTACTCAGCTCCATTGCTAGACCCCACCTACTAACTACCTGCTGTGTGCCAATGAAAACTGTCTGCAGAGGGTACAAGCATCCCCTGGGGCCTGACCATCCCCAGTAGAATAGGGCATGTGTGCTTGGATGAAGCCAGTTTTCCAGATCACCTTTACCCTCAGGAGTCCAGGAATGTGGGAGCTCATGTCCCCTTAGCCTCATTCGAAACATCCCAACATCCACGTGACATTTTCATATCCTTTCTTCTTCCAGTTAGCCTGCTTAATGAGCTCCTTTCTCTGCAAAGATATTTTATGTCCTCAGAGGCTGGCTGATCACCTGATTCCCCCCTCAAATGCCAGTTTCCCTTAGGATCCTCAGGCACCTGGAGCCCTGGCACATATCAGTAGTACTGGCTGCAGATCATGGAGGCTGGTGGATCTCTGGGAGCAATGGAAGATCAGAATCTTTAGACTCTCAAGATCTTTGAGATGCCATTTCCCTAGAATCCAAGGCTTCTGGAATACCCATATTCTGTTTTGACCACCAAGCAATGGCAGTCTAATGCTGAATAAATACCGTGACATTGAAAATACAGATTTTTGATAACCTCCTTGCAAGTTTAGTCTTAAGCATCTTCACGGACATGCAAAGGCTTTTCTAGTGATATCAAGGCCAGGGCACACAGCTCTATCAGGACAATGCCATTTTTGACTGGCATCATATAGATCAGAAGATTCGCAACATTAAGGTTGAGATTTTAGAGGCACAGAGGGCAGAATGCCCACCACAGCAGCCCACATGTTCTGATAATCTGTTGGTCTATGGTGCCCACTGCTGGTCTGAAGAAAATGGATATGTTATGGTCATCAGTAGCTGAAGCACTCACTCTTTCTGAGACACGAATCCTTCAAGAAAAATGGGCCACATTTACTGAAGTCCTCAAATTCAGTGGTTTACCCAGCCCTTCTCACTATGGCGAGTTTGTCTCCTTGGTAGGCACTGTCCTGAGAACAAAGTGGAGGGTAAATTGTGATCTGGGAGGAAACCTCTATAAACACCAACTTCAGAAATTCCCCAAACGTAAGTTCAAGAAGAGAGGTGAGGATAGAGAAAGGGCTCCAGCCTTCCCCACGCCACACAGTCTGATGTCACTGCGTGAGGGGGAACTGATTGAGTCATTTTGATGGAACTAAGAGCATTGATAACAGGGAAACCATGATTTCCAGATGTATCTATGGCTTTCCAGAAAAGACAAGGCTTGAATTGAATATGGAGCAGAGCTGCTCTCACCAATGTGGTTGGGATTGTCATTGTAGTATGTTGGAAGAACATATTCATGTTCTGATTGAGCTGGGCATTCATCTTCAGCTCTCTGGATCAGAGTAACCTATCATCCTTCCAGGACTGAATCAGGCTACTGCCTCTGCAGATTCTCCAGCCTGCAGATAGAAGCTAGTAGGGCCTCTCCTCTTCCACACCTGCGTAAGCTGGTTCCCACACCACTCCTTCCATTCCGAATCAGTATTTATGTCTCTCTCTGTCTCTATATCTCCTATGGGTGCTATTTCTCTAAAGAGCTCTGATGAACAGCTGCTGGTAAGCAGACCCTCCATAAGCAGGAGAGTGCAGGAAGTCTATCAGCTAAACTATGTTCTCTTCAAGAGCATCAGAGGCGGGCACAGAGTGGACAGGGAGGTGACCTTCTGGGTGCTTGCCTTTTATGTGACCTCAAGCTTCAATCAGCGCCCGGTCATTCAGGAGTAGCTAGACTCCTACTGGCTTTAAAGAGTACCGAGCAACCTTTTGAGAGATAGCAATGAGCATGTCAGAAGTAGCAGCATGGAGGCAACACTGTAAGTTTGGCTTTTTGACCTCACGAAGAAGGAGATCACTGCAAAGCGAATACTGCAAGTTCTCAGTGCTGACCAGCTTCTGTACACAGGGAATATTGACTTAGGCACCTCCGTTGTCCCCGTGTCCCTCCTTTCAAATGTTCCTGCCTAGTCCTTATCTGCAGGATGAGTCTTCAGTCATGAGCAGGCATCATAAGGTCAAGAAGAGTTTCTCTTCTTGAAATGACATGTATGTAAGTCGTTGTTCATGGTTCTGGGAGTGTTGCTTCATGGCAAAGCGTTTATATCATCTGTGAGGTTCCTTGATCCTCAGCATGCAAAATCAAGCAGTAGATAAAATCCCACTACAGGTGTACGTGAAAAGGGCTGGGGGTGCACTTTGTGTTTCCCAGAATGCCAGCTTGTGACTTGTCTCTGCCCCTGCTCACCTGGCAGCCTTTTGTGTTTTGCTTAGTTTTGTTCAGTGAATTTCTTCAGATTGCTGACCCTCATTGAGCTTTCTTGTATTACTCTATAGTTGTTCATTTTTATTGCCCTGTCCTAAATTGCCTGCCCTGAAAATACATTTTTGGTTTCAGTAGGATGTAAAAACAGGTATTCAAGATATTTCAGGAGTTTTTGCTTTTTTTTTTTTTTTCAGCTCCGTAATTTTAGATGATCCTTTGATAAACTAATATTTCTCTGGCCTTTCTTTGCCGGGTGTCTGTGTATGGAAGACTCTTTGAGCAGTGGTGAAGAAGGCTCAGTCAGTAGCGTGCTTGCCACACACACTGGACCTGAGTTCCATCTCCAGCACCCACGCGAAAGAGCTAGATTTAGTGTTCACTAGTCAGCAGAATGAATTCCAGGCCAGCCTGTCTCTAAAACAAAACCAAACAAAACCCCACAAGGTGAATGGGCTCTTTAGGAAACACACACACACACACACACACACTCACAGATCACACAAAGACTGCAAGGCATGGACAGAGCACAGGTGGAGGGAGCACTCCCTGGAATCCTTGCAGGCATGCCCATTCGAGCTCTCGGTGGCCGCTTCTCCTTAGTAGTTATCGCTGGAGAAGAGCTATTCTACTTAACAAAAAAAGCAACCCCTCAGTCCAGTTTGATTTGAAAAGCAGTGCTTAGATTTGCCTGAGCTCACAAATATCTAGGCTAGATACCACTGTAGCTTGAAGAAATCAGTGTTAGGTCTGGTCAAAGCCCCCAAGAAATCTTATGGAGTTTTGAGAAACAGGAGGTTTTGATGTTAATGAAACTTTACATTGAAAACAGAGCAAGACAGCATTCACCACTCGAACCACGGTTTTCCTTTAGCGAATGGCTTTCTGTCTGGAGCCTGGGTGTGGTGCCTTCAGCTAGAAAGAAGTTCGTGACATCAGTGGTGGCGGATCAAACAAGGGCATTCTCGGAAACACAGTACAAGGGGCAGATGAGGCCCTGGCTTTCCTTGCCAAATGTATCAGCTGCTTTCCCTGTTGCTTAGAACCATCTGTTAAACTTCAACAAATGCCCAGTGTGTGCATGTTACGAGCTCACTGGTTTAGGTCTACCTCATCTAGACACCTCAAATTTTATCCATGATCGTTCTTCGACTCAAGTGTGTGGAAAGCCAAACATTCTGACTCTCTTGCCTAACAGTGGTTTATTTCTCCTGCTCAGCTCTTCCTCCAAGCCTGCAATATGTTCTCTTCTACCTGGGTCCCAGCTCGATTTGGGAGCACATCAGAAATCCAGTGTGTGCCGCCTGATCATAAACCTCTAAAACCTGAGATCAGCACCCGGGCTCCAAGGGGACTTGAAGGAAGATAAATATCTGATGGGCCCACTGTGTTCTCCCCAGTCAGTGCTTAGCTCCATTCTGACAGGTCCACTCCACTGCGCCCTCCCCCAGTCAGTGCTGAGCTCCATTCTGATAGGTCCACTACACTGTAAGGTTTCCCCCAATCAGTGCCTAGATCCCTTCTGGTCAACACATCCCTTCCAGACAGAGCTGTGCCAACATCTCGTCTCTTACCCGTCCTTAAAACAACCCCTGATCTGTGGTGGGCTGACTCTCACTTCAGCCTGGCTTCCATTGCCCTTTGCTGGGTTGTCCAGTCCTGGGGAACTTGGAGTTTGGAGGCCCTTGCCATCCTGCCTTCTTGCTCTGCACATTAGCGTTCAATCCAAGCCTTCCCTCCATACCACACCTTCCGTTCTTTAGAGATACCGTTCTCCCTATTACCCTTTTCATCTCCTGTTGGTCCTTACTATTTCTTCTTTATAGAGGCAGAGGTTCTTCAAGGTTCTGGAAATCTTTCCTGCTATTGTGGTTCTACACCTGCCTTCCACTCAGTTATTTTTCAAAATGCTGTATGCTTTTATCTGGTCACATAGATTTCTTTGGCCCACAGAAAAGAGGGAGAAATCCCTTAGATAGACATACAAACCCTTTATAACCTTGACCCTAATGGCTGTGTCTTCTTCATCCTCTCTGGCTTCATGTCCTGATCTGTCCCCTAGGGCTCTGTGTGGAGACAGAGGGAGAAGACACAGGTGGTGAACCGGTCTCAGGTCTGTCCTTGGGCACACAGACAGAGGCTACTAAGTACCAAGCGGTCCCTAGCAAGCACTTCCTTTCTGCCCTAGTATTTGTTTCCCAACTTGGAGTATCCTGTCTACACCCTGACATCCCCCCGTTTTTAATTCAAGACAGAGTTTCTCTATGTAGTCCTGGCTATCTTGGTGCTTACTGTAGACAAGGCTGGCCTCGAACACAGAGAGCTCCTGTCCTGCCTCCCGAGTGTTGGGATTAAAGGTGTGTGTCATCACGGCCCAGCCACCCCGAGATTTGGCATGCCCAGGACTGAGTGTCTCCTGATCTGCAGTACTCTGTCATCTGCTGTTCCTTTGTCCAGACTCTTCTCCAAACAAGGATGGAGAAACTCTTCTTCCATCCCAGCCACAGTGTTCCTTCTCTCTGGAAGGTTCCTGTCCTTCAGGAGATGGAGACTCAACATCTTTGAGCTCCCAACTTCTCCCTGCAGGGGGCACTGTTCTAAGACTCACAGCAGGACACCCATTTCCTATCTGCTTTCTTCAGGTCCTTGCGGGGTCTTCCTCGCCACTCCAACCCCTTAGCCTAGTTCAGTTCCTTCACTATCCACTCTTTCTTGGTCTACTTTTAATGGCTAAAGTAAACAACAGACAAAGCAGATGGATAGAAGAATAGAGAAATGGATGGATATGCATAAGAACAGATGAAGAAATGAAGGACTGTTGGGATAAATGAATCTTACCTGGGAAAGGAAAATATGGTTGAGATGCTGAAAAGGCTTTTTTTTTTTAAAAAAAAAAAAAGATTTCTCCAGATGACTCAAATAAAGGACAAACATTTTATTCCAGGTCTCAAAAAGCTATTGACTATTTTACATTAAGTCAGACAAGTTGTTCTGGAAACCTTGAAAATACTTTGCCACACACAAAAAAACATTGCCTTCAGACCAGGGAAAGACAAAGTAGTTGGAGTCATTTCTTGTGACTAAGAGGGCCAGAAGGGAGCCAAACACCTGGCGATTCATCACCAGGGTGAGAAGTGCCATTGAGTCAGAAGGGCACCATAGAGTCCCAGATCTGGGGTTCCCCTGAACTCAGTGACTGGATGATGTGGAGGGAGTGGGAAAGCTACAGGAAGTGGGCAGATGTGTGGCGGTCCTTGGAAGGGACACAGGGTGAGAAACACTTGTAGACAGTATCAACTGTGTGCATACTGAACAATGAGCCCTTGCGGACAGACAGACAGGTAGTATCAACTGTCTGCTCACTAAATGATGGGCCCATATGTACCCTGTTTTCCACAGAAACGAACCTTGAAGTCATTACAACCCATTCCCTAACGACATGTCATCAGAAGGATGCCACTATTCCAGACAGACAGACTTCAAACAGCTACAGTCTTATGCTTCCCTGTGGGGAGATGTTCATTTGGGCTTCTAGAGTCAGGGGCAGGTAGTCAAGCAGATGTGGAATAGTCAGAGATAGAGCAAAATGTCCAATGAAGGACATGGTGGAGCATGGCTCTTGTCAAGAATTGAAAAGTCACTTCTCCTGAGCATGTGACAAAAGGCTGGAATTTCTGCAGCGCTCAATCCAGTAATGGACAATGGGACACCAAAGCTAGAAGCTTTAGCTCCATAGAGGAACACTTCGGGGTGAGCCTGCAACTTAGACTTTAAGGTCAGGGTCACTCAAGCGCAGCGGTGTTTGCCAAAGTTGGTGACAGAAAGTCTGTGGGATGCTTGATGCAGGTCAGACTAGTGTCAGCATGCAAGCGAGAAGGGAGACTGTTCACCTATGCCCTGGGCGCTGCCCTGGGCGCTGCCCTGGGTGCTATAGTCTCAGGACTTCCAGTGCCCACTCAAGTCTCAGTGGATTTTGTCCTCGGCAGGTCTTGACTTAAAGTGTCCAGTAACTATTCAATGAGGTCCCAGTGTCATGATAACTGTAGTCCATTGTTGTCTTCAGGGTGAATGGGTGTGCACATGTGAGTATTTGGGTGGTTGTTTTGGGAGTGAGGAGGGCAGATGGTGTAACCACGTATCTCCCAGCCCTACCTTCTTCTGTACGCTCAGCAATTGAGAAACTTCCCAGTCCCATTGTTCAGGTTTTCATGGAGACCTCCAAAGCATGGTTGACTGACTCCTGACAGTCAGTGGGACCAACAAGCCTTTGTCTTTTCTGCAGGTGGGCAGTCGGTAGCCTGGCTGTTTCCCTGGAGCCCACATCCTCCGTTCCTGGTTTACCCATCAATAATGATGATAACAGGATCTGCCTACCACATGCAGCTGAATGGGCTATTAGGAGAGCACACGGCATTCCTATCACTTCCCCTAACTGTTTCCACTTAAGAAGTCACAGGGCATCAGGAGGCCTGGCCAGAAGCAGAGATGAGGACCTGACACCTTTACTGTGATTCAATGGGGTCACAGGTGCATTCATTAAATGCGTGTGAACAAAACATCTTTCTTGTAACCCCTTTCCATTTACACAGGTGTCACTGTCTACTTTGTCTTAAAGCATCCCTGTCATTATTCAGAAATTTCTTTAAATTTTATTTAAAAAAAAAACAACATATGCTAAATGAAGCCTCCTTTAGCACTGATACCTTAGCCTGGGGAAGAGTCAAAAGCCTCATTGCTCCTGGTCTTTACTGTGATGTTTTCTCTACCAAACCACACTTTACTCAAACAAAACTCACCTGCTATTTCCCAAATGCACCATGGCCACAGCTGTTTCGACTCCTTGTCTTCTCTCTAACTTTCCTGCCTGATTCCACTTTGACTGAAATTCTACCATCGTCTACGTACAGACCTGTTGGTATGTAGCAATCCCAGCATTCTCGGTGGTCTTTCTGTTTTCTGTGCTTCCATGGTTTGGCATGGATCTTTCCTATCTCTCATTAGGATGTTGGAAGAGCATTTTAAGGCTGCATAGAATATCAGCTTCCTGAAGATAAGGGCTCTCACTGGAGGCTACAGACGAGAGCGGTGCTATGAAAGTAAATGCAAGTGGGGAGAGTTCCTGGGCACAAGGGGGCTCCATAAATACCCAGAACAGGACAGAAGCCTTTTACCCACTCCCATCTCTCACCTGCTCCCCCCACCATCCAACATGCCACATCCTGATTAGTGAGGGGTTCCTGAAGGCATATACATTTATAATATGGCAATATGAATATTTTTAACCATCCAAGTAAAGATGTTTGGGTGACCCCCACAATGCAGACAAGGAACAGTCTTAAAAGGAATCTATTTTAAAATAATGAGTGAATAACTGAACCTCAGTGGTGATTTTATCTACATGCTGGAGTTTGGCTGGCAGAAGTTTATGTATTTATCATAAATGGAAGTGGGCAGGGCTTATAAGCACAGGTTAGCCTCCGCCCTTACCATTCTATGCTGCCAATCTTCCTCAGTTCCTGGAGACAATTTGTCTGAATAAGGAGGCCTAGGAACTCACACATTGATCAGGCCCCTCTCCCCAAGCCCTACCCCATTTCTGACCCAGGATGCGCTGAGGAATCTCTGTCTTCCACCATGTCTGGCTTGCTGATGTCTGGCCTGAGTTGGCCCTGCTATCTTAATTCAGCCCCAGCTAGGTAAGGTCCAGTGCTTTCAAGGCTGGATCTGTCATAGTATATTCTGGAATTGCTGACCCTGATCTGTTCAGAAAGCTCAAGCCCTAAGTAAGCCTGCTCATGGTTCTGGGTAGCTGAGATTAGCAATCCTGCTCTGCTCCCCCCATTGAATGTGCAGAGCAATGAAGTTCACAGTGGCTCTGAATACTGCCAACAAGCACTTAGGGAATGTTTGGAGGGAGACAAGTAGGTGGGAAGCAGGAGCAGTTAGCCCACGTGACTGAAGAAAGCATGAAGACTAATCTGTCTCGTGCTTCCCGTGTCCCTATGCTCTGTCCATGTCTGTCCTCAAAGGAGGGATGTTAGCAAAGCACAAACACAGTGGATCAGAAAGAACTTAGGCCAAGCAGCACAGAAAGCATTTCCCTGATCAGCTCACTTACACAGCTTGAATGAGTTTAGCAGAAGTAGCAGCTGAGTGATCCAAAACTCTTCCCAAGAGGCCAGTTGGAGAGAAGATTTGTACAACACTGACAGATGTAATACGATAAGTGTGCACTGTCAAATAGAGAGAGCAAACGTTCCTTACAGGAGTCACCCAAAAATGTATTTACAGAAGTGAGAAGAGCCTTGTCTGGGGTGTGTTTATGATTTCTCTTTGATATGGCTACAGTAAGCTTATATGGCAGTTGGTTGTTCCTGTTCGAGAAAGCCTTTCTTAAGAAATTAGCTGCAAGTTTCTGGTTTGTAGAGCCCTGAGGGTTAGTTACGTTGGCATTTCAGGTTGGCAGAACCTTGATCATTGATTAGATGGAGGTTTCTGATTGGTAGAGCCACAGTCATTGGTTACTTGGAGGTTTCTGTCTGGTATATCCCTGGTTATTTGTTACTTGGGGGTTGCTGGTTGATAGATCTTCAATCATTATGTTTTGGCTGATGGAGCTCCAATCATTGGCTTGGGTTCTGGTTGGTAGAGATCCAGTCATTGGTTAGGGTTCTGATTGGTAGAGTCATAATTGTTGATTAGGGTTCTGGTTTGTAGAGTGCCTGTCATTGTTTAGGGTTCTGATTGGTGGAGGCATAATTGTTGATTAGGGTTCTGGTTGGTAGAGATTCAGTCATTGGTTAGGGTTCTAGCTGGTAGAGCTATAGTCATTGGTTAGGTTCTAACTCATACAGCTCTGGTCAGGAGCCAGCTGACAGTTTGTAATGCTGAAGCTTCCAGTTTCCATTTTCTATCTCCACTGAGTTTCTTTGCATAATAGAAGCTTCAGGTGTTGGGGTCATCCCACTAATCGGCCTCCAGTTCCATTTTCTATAAGACAGTGATCTTTTTCATTTGCTGGGAACCCATGATCTCAATGCTCTCTTATTCATTATTGTGGTTCAGGGCTAGACCCAGTCCTGGAGAGCCAGGAGGTAAGAGATGAAGATCCCAGGAAGATATTCCAGATTAATTTCTTGATATTTGAACTGAAGTTCTACCCTGAGGTGGAATGCTGGTCTTTGAAAGGCATAAAGCTTACTGAAGACTCTTTTCTAAGGATGAGCTTCTGCAGCCACCAAGATGAAGATAGAAAACATGGCTTCTTAGTGCAACAGGGAGCCAAATGCGTGCACAGATACACCTGTGCTGTAGTAAGAGGGGAGGTGGTAGGTGTCCCGTCACCTCTCCTCTCCTAGGCTCCTCCTCCAGGATGCAGGTCACAGTGCCTCTTTCTACACTGGGTCCTGTTCAGTGGTTGCTCTCCCACACCCTCCCAGCAAGGCAAAGGAGCCCTTCGTGTCCATTGAGAAACGATTCTGGCTTTGTCTGTCTGATCTGCCTGGAGCACTGTGGTCACTGACTGTGGGGTGAGGGGCACAATGGGAAGGGATGCTTTGGAATGATGGTACTTGGCATTCATCTTAATTTGGAGATGTTCAGCAGAAACCCTTGTACCACAGAGTGAAAGCAGACGAGAGAGAGTCAGTGGATACACAAAAGTGTAATTCATTTTTAATGAGAACAGTTATGTTACGGTAGGTAAAATAAACCACGAAGTGGAATTTCGCCCTTTGGGTAATGTTACAGCTCATTAATGGGCTTCAGTGTTCACTTTAAAAATGATATTCTTGGCAAAAAGATTTTAATCCCTATATGTTATCGGTGATCTGTGGTTCCTTTGGTTGGATTTTAATTTAGATTCTAAATAAGCTTTTGAAATCATCCTTGCTGAAAATAAGAAGGAAATAATAATGCTGACTAAATGTTAAGAGGCTCATTACTTGAAGTGGAGGAACCCCCTATACATGTTAATGTTGTGTGCTTCCTCACATGCAAAGAGAGCATTACCCCCCCCCCTGCCCCGCCAAGGTCACTTAGACAGCTACCTAAGACTGAGGACTGTAGGTGGTGGACTGGATTTTCATCGGTGGAGCCTAGATTTAGGTGTTCAGAAAACCTGGATCTACATACCCCTGGCAACAGCACCTATAGCAAACCCATTTCCTCTGGACATATATACTAGAGGATCGGCAAACAACAACAACAACAACAACAACAATAATAATAATAATAATAATAATAATGGTTACTAATAGGCTTTTTGTGGGTGATTGAAATGAGAGACCCCATGGATACCTTCATCCCAGCCTAGAAGAGCAGAGACATAAGAAGTGAACAGTCAGAGGCCAGCATTCCGATCCTCACCCCACTGTTTCTGATTTTTGGGACTTCATCAAGGCATCATTGTTTCTGCTGCCCAGGGATATTCATTTGGAAAGAGGCCAGCACTCCTCACTTAGAGTAAAGAAGACAAAGGAAGTTGTGTTGACTTAGGTATAACTGGAGCTGTAAGGTGTTGAGCCAAAGTAGCCACTGTTGTTACCTTGTTACAGTTTCCAGTTCTTGGGAAGGAGAATACCAGGTTTCCCAGTGTAAATCACTAAACTGGAATGTCATTGGTACATGCTATCAGCCTTTTGTAACAGTTAGATCTCATGCCTGAAATATCACTAGAATTATTGTGTTTGAGCATTGATTCATTTTTAAAAACTTTTTGGAGACTTGAACTCACTAAATGTAATTGCTTAGTAATAGAATATGGGTTTATTTCTGTAGGACAATTCCATATTCTGTCAGTTATGTTTTAAATAAACTCTGATTGGCCATTAGCCAGGCAGGATGTATAGGCGGGACAACCAGACAGGAAGTATAGGCGTGGCAAGGAGAATAAGAGAATTCTGGGAAGCAGGAAGTTCCCTCAGCAGCCCACACACAGAAGAAGCAGGATGTGACCTGCCATGCTGAATAAGGTACTGAGCTAACACAGATAATAATAATGGGCTAATAATGGGCTATATAAGTTATAAGAGTTAGTCAATAAGAAGCCTGAGCTAAGGGGCCAAGCAGTGTTTTAATGAATACAGTTTCTGTGCGAATATTTCAGAGCTAAGCTAGCTGGGTGGCCAGGGAGACAAGCAAGCCTGCTCCTCCTGTTACATATTTCTCTTGATCCCCCAGGATCATTGATGGTATGGCTGACAGAGACAGCTCTCTGTATCCAGCTGTATGGGTTCAGTCCCCTTGCTGGACAGTAGCTTCTACCCATGTGTCTTAGTTAGGGTTTCTCTTGCTGTGAAGAGACACCATGACCAGATCAGCTCTTAGAAAGGAAAACATTTAACTGAGGTGGCAGCTTACAGTTTACAGGTTCCATCCATGATCATTATGGCGGGGAGCATGACGGCATGTAGTAGACATGGTGCTGACTGCATCTTGATCAGAAGACAACAGGAAGTAGACTGTGACATTGAGCAGAGCTTAAGCAAAAGAGACCTTGAAGTCTGCCTCACAGTGACACACTTCCTTCAGCAAGGCCACACCTCCCAATAGTGCCACTCCTTATGAGCTTGTGGGGGTCAATTATATTCAAACTACCATACCATGGATCAACAACTCCCCCAATAGTGAGGCACCAAGAAAAGAAACAAGAGGTATAGGTGGTGTTTCTGCCAATGAGCCTCAAGCCTTCTCCATGCAAGCTGTCTCCATGGACAGAGGTGGGCAACCTTCATCTTTAGTTGTTGGTGACCTAATGTCTATTTGTGGACACCCAACTCACCAGCATGTTTGAGATGAGGTCTTAGTATCTCTGTGTATGAGATACATACAACTCACAAGGCCAGGCGAGCATCTGCTTTCTTCTGTAGTCCACTCTATATAATGTTGGTCACCTTCCTCATGTGATGTCTTATGTATGTGGTGTCTCCATCTACAAACTATGGCTCCCGCTACATCCATCCCATGGGCTCTTTGATATTTTCCAGCAACCCTGATCCCACAGACTTCAGACAGGCTGGCCACTGCACAGAGGTTAGGACTTGAGTCTGGCACTCTGAACACACAGTACAGTTACATCCTCATTACAAGCACAGATGTCTGTCCGCCGCCCGCTTCCCCTCGGCGCAGACATTTGTAAAGACCAGCTGTGAAATGAAGACTGTAGCACTCCACATTCTTCACGGATTTGTTTTGCTTTCTCCACAAAAGCGGCTGCCAAATTTAGTCTAAGAAATGGCCTCTGCATTCAAGAGCTGCTCCAAGCTTCAGATAAACAGGCAGGCAGGCTGCACGCTCTGAATTCAAGGGGTTGGAGTCCACGGATTAGCCCCATTGAGGAGATGGGTCTTGTCTAAACATTTGCTTTTAATTGCCCCAGAAATATCTGTGGGGCATATTCTTTTAAAAGTGCTGTCGGAGGGACAAAAGAGATGGGAGGGGAGTGAAAGATGGTGAGGTTATTAAACCATATCTTCTTTTTATATTTCTAAATTCAGGGCTATTTATTAACGATAATAAGGGAAAAGAACACGTTTGGAAGCATCATACTGAAAGCTCTTGCACCCTGCTGCCCATTCTAGATGTGTCATGCCGGCAATGTTACGATTTAGGGGAACCAAACAATGGGGTAGCCGTGGTCCACCCACTGCCTGTTGCCTGCAGATATTTGGAATTCCCTCTGTGAGCTGAAATCTGGTTCAGAGGAAGTGGGCTAGCCTAACCCGGGCCGGGACCTGGGTATCTGGATCTTGAAATGTGAATGGGCCCAGGTCATGAAGCATCAAGTACGTGGGTATAAGGATACCCAGATCCCTACATCAAGGGATGTTTGTCCTTCTGTATAGACAGCACCCTGTGATCCTGTCAAGTTTCACTCCGTGGACTTCCAGCGGCAATCACTGGGACTGTCAGAGCAGGCAGGATGAGGGGACTGTTCACCGAGTTCCAGTTCCCTGCTCTTTCATTCCATGGGATCTGCTGGGCTCAGGTTCTAAACTCTCAAAGAGGCTTGCCTTGAAAATAAACCCCCAGCCACACTGCCTGTGTTTAAATCTCTTGAGAGGCTTCTTGTGCAGTTTCGACTGGGATGCACAGTCAACCCCAGGCTGCACACGACTCTGGTGGAGAGTAAACAATCAGTCGTGTGCTGGCTCCCTGGGGTCTCATGGCACAGACAGCTGGCCGGGGCCTGGTACTCCCGCGGCACTTTTCAGGGGATATTTTGCAGAAGGACTCCATATGCAACCCATAAGTCTGCCTTAGGAAGAAATGGTTGACGCTATCAGCCGGTCCCACCTGATGACCTGTGAGCCTGCCCTGGTTGTCACCCAGCTAGCCCACGCACTTTACAGCAGAGTCATAATCAACAGGGCAGAGCTCCTGACCTCTGGTCAATGCAAGCAGTAGCGTGGGTAATTTGGAGTTCCTCTATGTCTTCAAACACAGATCCAGCAAACCCCCAAGCATGGCAAGATGCCTAGGATTGTATTAGATACTGAAATGAAGGAGAGCCAACACTGGATTCTTATGCTGGGAGATGAAGTCACTTCTGCAGTGGGTAGAGCAGTCTTGTCTGTTGTTTCTCACCGGGAGAGTGCTGATAGCTAGGACTGCCTCCAGGCCCCCAGGAACCTTAGTGCTAGCAGAAACAGAGGGAATGATACCTCTCTGAATACAAGCTCAGAATCAGTATGCAAATATTACCAGAGAGAAGAAGAGAAGTGGGAACCTCACCAAGCCCTCTGGTTTTTCCAAAGCATTTCTTACAGCAGGTAATTAAAGAAACAGTGCCCAGCTGGGTCTGTGCTCAAAGCATGGGAACGAACTTGGGAGAGTTAGATACAGTTTGCTTGGAAGAAACTGTGCACAGCTCAGCTGTGTCTTAGTCTTCCCCAGGCTGACTTGTGCTAAGCATGGAGCGGGTGGACTGACTCCAAGAAAATCTGTTCTTTCTCTAGCAGACATAGTCCATGGAGAGCATCCTCGATTTGGTGCTGGGTAGCCGAGTAACGAGAGAGACACCTGAGTTAGAATCTGGGGAAGAACACACACATAGTCAGACTGTGAGCTAGCTCTCCACCTGCTGAGCTAGCTCTCTTCTCTGGCTGGGGCTCTTAACCCTCCACAGGGTCCCGAAAAGCTACCCATGAGTGTGAAGCATCTGGATAGAGAGGCATTCCGCAAACATGGCGTGTGCTCTGTGCTCTTCCCCTGTTCTTCCCTTTCCCCGTGTCTTCTTCCTTCTCCTCCTCCCTCTGCCCCATCAACCTGAGCAGGTAGATCCTGATACCATATATTCACACCCCAGGGATATTGACTCCCTGCACTTGTCATCTTCATTTGTGTAACAAAATACCCTCATTCCCTAAGCATGCAGCTTTGTCAACGTCAGAGCAGGCCCCGCCCCCTAATCTGTGACCGCTGTGGGATGTTTGGCTATGTTGTATATAGAGCCCTGTGCCCTGTAACCCTGTGCTGGGCTTTTTTTTTTCTCACAGAAGCACTGCTGTGCTGGGGTATTTAGGTTTAAATCCCAGGTTTTCCATAGTAACTTTTGTAGCTTAGGCAAGTTCTGAGCACTGTGATGAAACAGGACTGGCTTTTTCCCTGTGACGCATGTGACTTACGCCAAGCAGCCAGGAGCCAAGTCCTTGATAACCTCTGAAACCATCATCGTGAACACTGATCATGTCTAGACATGCTAAGTAGGATCCACACTGCCCCAGAGCATTTGACTCTACATGAACCTGTGTTTCTAAAGTTCAGATGACATAGATTTTTGGGAGCATAACTTCTCTGGTCTCGAGACCTGACAGAGCAGAGCATGGGGGCACCCCGTCGGGGTACTCACCTCTCATTACAACTCCTGACAGTACGAGGAAATATTATGTCACCCGTCCACTTCATTCTGCCAATTAGGACCTAGTTTGTTCACCAAAAGTGAGGATTGTTGCCAAAATTAGGGAAAGAGACCTAAAATAAACAGTTGGTTTAGAGGATTTGTTAAATCCTGGGCTGTTTCAACGTTAGCCCTCTGAGTCCTTTGGTTAAGACTTTTCCCACCCTGTGCCCATGCAGGGCAGGGTGTTGGGGTTCCCTCCAGGTGAGGAGGAAGGATTCCAAAGGTGCAAGAGTGATGATTCCTGTGTCTTGAGGCACATATGTTCAGCAGCTCAGATTAACAGGGTCGCTCCTTCTTTCTCATACCCTGTGTGGTTCCTGCCCTTTCCCAGACACAAAGTCTGCATCCTGCTGTCTGTCTCCTTTCACTAAACCCTTTGTCCAGATCAGGGGGCACTGAAGGGGTGGCTGAGGAGTTTTCCAAAGAGAAAGATTATTCATCTTACTTAATGATAGCAAGACACATAAAGCCATGACTCATTAAGAGAACCCCGGTCCATACGCATGTGGTGACTCATGCAGGTTTTGACTGGGGAAAGTTTTCTTTTTAAAAAAAATAATCAATTGTGTCTAAAATATTTTCGGGACACTAACGATGAAGAAGGAAATGATAAGTATTTTTTTTCCAGGGTGGTATTTGAACCCTCACAATAGGAGCGTCTTCAGAAAATTGCTCCTGTGATGACGATAGAATTCTTAGGATGGGGACCACAGCCTTCTGTAAGATACAGTGCTGGTTGCCATGGGAACCACGTTCGCAGGCAAACTCTAGTCAAATTTGAATGGTATCTAATACCAATATCCTGATATTAATAGCCTCCATGGTACTTTTTGTTAGAAATAACATCGTTTCCACAATTGTTAAGAGTCAACATGAAAATAGGAACATTCTGTTAAAATATGGCTGTCCACTTAAAAATAGCTTTCGGTCATAAAGAAATAGCCTCTTCGGTTTAGACTTAATAAGTACAAAAGGGAGAAATTGGAAATTACAGACCATGCTCGTCTTAAACAGTAGTGACTCCATCTTCTGTACTGATTTGCGGAAGCTCAGCGGGGCATTTTCAGCTATTGGAAAATTAAATAAACAGATGAAAAAGTGAAATCCACACAGTCTGGGGGTCAGGGGATGTGGAGGGGGTTGGGCCCCGACCTCTCCATAGGAGGCAGTGTGTGGCTGCCTGTGTACGTTGATGAAGGGGTCAGGCTTGTGGCAAAGATTCAGGAGGGGAAGCTGAGAGGCTTGCCCAGCTGGACTGAGTGAGTTGGTTTCCCCTTCCTGAGACCTGCCTCTGTGCCTGTGCCAGCACTGCCCCGTGCCCTCCGGTCTCACCCTACCTTGTCACCTGAGCTGACTGTCACGTTAGTCATGCTCTCAAAGCCATGGAGTTGTGGTGTCACTGTGCTGATTCAAATATAGAGGTCCACCCTAGTCCAGTATCACCTCCCTTTCTGTTCCACCTCAGGGCTGTGGGCCTCCTGGATGCAAGCACAGTGGGGCGTGACCAGAATGGGCCACTGTCTGTGTTGTTCCCGGTGGCCAGCAGGCTCGTGGCAACAGCTGTGTGTGCCTCAGCTTCTCTCACTGCAGTCAGAATGGCTGCTGTGGTGATGTGTGTTCTCGCTGTCAATTGGACAGACTCTAGAATCATTTGGGAGTGAGAATGAATAATTGTCTAGATTAGATTTGCCTGTGGGCATGTCTGTTTTTTTCTTAATTGGTTTAATTGGGGTGCGAGACCGCTGCCTGAATGTAGGCAGCACTGTTTTATTGGCTGAGGCCCGGACTGAACGTGAAGGAGAACATGACCTGAGCAAGAGAAAGCACACATTAATTTTGCTCTTCTCTGGTCATGCAACTCCTCAAGTGCCTCAACTTCCTGCACCTGCACGTCACCTGAACTGTGAGCTGAGGGGAAATGAAACAGACATGTACAAAGAGGAAATAGTTTTATGTGAGTTAATCCTGGTGGTCCATGGGATTGGATCAGGAAACTTCTAGATTAGTAAAGTTCTCTTCTGGGTCTGTCTGTGATGCTGTCACCTCATGAGGCTCTGACCTTATCAATGGTTCAACCTATTAATGGATTCTGAAGTTGAACCAGCTTGGGGAAGGTGGCAGGATGATGGAAGGTGAGGCCTAGATGGAGGAAGGGATGCAGAAGGCCATGTCCTTAGGGGCTATCCCTACCATGGCCCCTTCATATTACACTTCTGTTCCCTGGCCATGAGATGAGACACCATGTTCCTCTCTACCTTTCCTGTCTTGAGAAACGAAGCCTCCGATACCCTGAGCCAAAATAATCTTTCCTCTGTAAATGATGTCTGTCAGACATTTAGTCCCAATGACAGGAAGGGGAACCAGTGCATAATGGCTGTAGATATGGGGGATCAGCTTGTAAACAGTTGGGCCCATTGTGCACAGCATGTGGGGAACAATGCATTATAGTGGGGGTCTACCCACCCCGTACCCTGGAACAAGAGGTAATTCTCTTTTAAGTGCACAACCACTAGTCCTAAGATCTTCCACTAGGTCATGTGCCTTCTAGGTCTCACCATCCCCCAGTATCAATGAGTTGGGGACCAAGCCTACAATTCTTGGGCCTTTGGAAGACAACATTCTAGATCCACACTATTTTGGGCTCATGGTGACTATCTACATCTGTGCTATGGGATAGTGCTCTTGTATGCTGTAAAGATTTGTCACTCGTATTGGTTTAATAAAATGCTGATTGACCAGTAGCCAGGCAGGAGGTACAGGCGGGGCAACCAGACTAGAGAAATTTTGGGAAGAGGAAAAGCTGAGATGCAGTTGTCATCCAGAAGCAGAGGAAGCAAGATGAGAAAAGGTACCAAGCCACATGGCTAAACATAGACAAGAATTATGGGTTAAGTTGTAAGCGATAGTTAGTAATAAGCCTGAACAATAGGTCAAGCAGTTTATAATTACTATAAGCCTCTGTGTGTTTCTTTGGGACTGGGCAGGACAGAAACTTCTGTCTGCACATCTTTTCACATAGCCGTGCCTGACAGTGAGGACAGAAGGTGCTTGTAGCAGGTGAGCCAGCATCTGTGAATAAGATGGTAGGACCTGGTCAGTTTATACCAAAGAGGATCACTCTTTCATCATCTTATAGCTAAGTTCATTAGAATTCCTATTACAATTTTATTGCATAGATCCTTGATAACCACTCTTGTAATTACTTGCTTTAGACTGCTGCTTTTGTACCCAGTTTGGAGGGCAACCTTCTGTAATATCTTTTATGAAAATGAATATAACATAAAAGTACCTGTGACCGCATAAAGTCCTCCCGGCGTTGCGATTTTTTTTTTCAGATGGGTGGCTAAGACTTATTCAAAAAAAGATAAAACACAGTCAGGGGTTAGGTTCTTAGAACTGCAGAAACCTCTGAAAGGAAGTGTGTGTTCAAGATGTAATCCTAGAATAACTATGAGCTTGAGGAAGAGCTTTGAGGAAGGGATGTTTGAATGAAAGATGCATTACTAAAATTGATGTGCCGTGTTTATTCTGCATTAATCTCCTCATTAAGATGCATTTTTGCTTTTCATAAATTCTAGAAGAATTAGTTATGTATGCACTATTTATCATTGTATTTAAAATTTGCATAAAATTGCATTAGTTAAGTAGATGCTTATTAAATAATAGAAATGTCTTTAAGCCTCCACTTTTGTTAAATGTTCACTCATTCAAAGGGTTGTTAATGTAAGACCCCACTTAGAGGAAAGTCTTAGGCAAGGCCACTTTTGTTTCCCAAGTTTGTAACACGAGCAACAGGGGTACCAGTTTCCATGGAAGCTACCATGTGTTTGCCAATCATGTGAGCTGTTAAACTTTGGGGCTGTAGAGCAAACAGGTCATTGGCCCAGCCAAAGAGAAGACCCAACAGTTTGTACATCCACTGGGCACTGGCAGACCTGCCCTTGAGTCTGCAAGCTCTACCAGGTACTGGCAGATCTGCCCTTGGGTCTGCACCACCGGGCACTGGCAGACCTGCCCTTGGGTCTGC
>NW_004949105.1:3742446-3797016 GCF_000317375.1 Microtus ochrogaster | reverse complement strand
CCCTTGGTCTGCACCACCAGGACTGTCATCATTCCAATCTCACTGCGTGTACCTGATAGCTGCACCCAGGTCCTCGCCCGGAAGTGAGGGTTTCAAAACTGCTTGGCTTGTTTGTTTGTGGCACCTCTAATTGTGACTTAAAGTTGATTTCCTTCATCATTCTCTTAACACTTTGTGCATTTTGCTTTCTAAGACAACCATTAATTATCATTTTAATGCTGCATATATATGAGCAACTCCAGTGTGCAGTTTAAAAAATAACTTAAAATGTTTTCCTAGCACAGAAGTTATTCCTAAATGTTACAGACGAGCTTAGAAAATGTGGACGAACATGAAAAAGCATTAACATAGAGCAGGACCACCCAGGGATACAGTTAGCAGTAGGATGCTGGTATTTCTCGTCTCCCATCCCTGCTGTATGTATCACTTCATATTTCTACCTTCATGGCTTACTATGGCTGTCTTTTCATGTTCCTACAACACATGCACGGCTTGTCTAAAATGTCCAGGATCAGGTAGGTTACTTGGAAGTGGCACCAATTTTTAAAAAAGCACTTTATTTTGATTTTTCAAGCCTTCACTTCAGTTCCTGAAACCAGCAAGCAGAGCTGTAACTTGGCTTTGTCAGTAGCATGTTCCTGGCATTCCTGTGACTTCACTCATATTTGTGAATGTCCCCCATTTGGAATTAGTTCATAGTTCAAGGCCCCCTGCATCTGCTCTGGTCTCCATATCTGTTAGCAAGGCTGCCATGCCCTGGTATTTTAACTGTTAGCAGTGCTCCCAAATGCTCCCATTGTTAGATAAAAGGAAATTTTTAGCTGTCTGTTCTGAAAATTAGCATTATAAATATTCCTGTATTTGAGGCTTTTCTTTGTTTCGTGTATTTCATCTGGTATTATTTATGTGCTGGTTCATTGGAAAGAGAGATAGAGGAGGGAAGGGGAAAAGAAAAGGAGAGGAGAAGGAGAGACAGGGAGAGAGAAAGAGGAGGGAAAAGAGGGGAAGGAAGGAAGGGGAGAGGGAAAAGACAGGAGAGAAGGGGAGAGAGAAAGGAGATGAAAGAAATCCCCATGGAACACCCTGAAAAATACTTCACTCTTTCCCATCACCTCTCTTTAGTGTGCCCCCATTTTCTAGGCTAACGATCTATGATTTTGGAGGCAATAGCACCAATACTAGTCAGTGTCCTCTCTGTATACACTGCTTCTGTGTTCCCGTCATCACAGGGTCACCTTCCAGCCAGCCCTGATCTTCTTTGCCTGTGTTCTTTTTCACTTGGAAGCTAGGCTTGCTGTGTCTGTTTCCCCAGCCTTTGCACAGTGGGCTGGAGTCTGATATGGCCACTGAGAGACAGCTGGGCAGCAGACCTGAACCGACGGTCTCGTGTTAGTTGTATTAGATATACCCAGTGTCCACTAAATACAAATGCAAGGCACTGTAGGGAGCCAGTCCGGCTCTTCAGTGGTCCTTCAGAGGTAGAGACACAGCCCCAGAATGATAGAAAATAGTCCATGTCCCAGCATAGACACATTAGTCATTCAGCCTGACTTTCCAGGACAGATCCGTGTGCAGTCTCATCATGATTCTTGGTGTCCTTTTCTTCTCAACATAGCCTGCTTGAGAAAAAAAAAAAAAAAACTTACATAGTCACCTGACCATGCCTCATAGCCCAGCCTGAGAGTCACCTGACAGCCCGTCCTCGTGCAAGGATTCAGGTGCATCTGCCCTGCCAGGGTCAGGCAGTTGATAGAGAGGCCTTCACAGGTGGGACTGCGAGCCAAGGTGCTGACTAGTTTTTAACTGTCTGCTCAATACAACCCAGAGTCTCTGAGAAGAAAGACTTAGTAAGAAATTTTCCACATCAGGTTTGCCTCTGGGAAAGTCTGCGGGTGACCGTCTTGATTGCTCGTTGATGTGGGAGACCCCAGTCCATGGTGAGTAGCACCACTCCCTAGGTAGGGGGTCCCGAACTGTATCCAGGAGAAGAACAGGTGAAAACAACAGCAAGCGAGGCTCCATCCATTTCTCTTTGATCCTGACTGTGAGGGGACCAGCTGCTTGTATTTCTATCTTGATTTCCCCTCAATGCTGGACTGTAACCTGGAACTGTAACCAAACTGGAAGCTCATTTTGCTTTTCACCAGGGTGTTCGTCATGGCAACAGGCACAAAACTAGGAAAGTCGGAGCTTGCAGGGAGACCTGGGGAGGAAGAAGCCGTGTGAGCTTCTAGAGCAGATGGTGGAGGAAGTTACCACAGTACACATGCCCATCACCTAGTGGCCAGTGTTCTCACAATTTTCAGGAGACCCTACCTCACCCTGAGTTCTGGTGGGAGTTCATTTGGCTACCTCCTGAGTCCCTCTGAGAAACAGAAGTTCCAGCTAGGGGTAGCAGTGGACACCCAGAGAACCACCATCCCTCAGGCATCAGCCTCCCGCCGTTAGAGCAGAGAGGTACCATTTCCACAGGTGTGGGACTGCAAAGACAGCCGAAGTCACGGCAGCCTGCCTCTCTTCACATCAGCCAAGGCCACTTGGGGACTTTTTCACTCATACCCCCCTCTGTGTGGCTGCCTGGAAACTTCCTTCTGTCCATCTTCCCCTCAGTGCTTGCTTTCTCTAGCCTTGTCCTGTGCCCGTAGGCCCTGCTCTGTAATTTGCAGACACTGTAGTTCTCAATAATAGATATGCCCAGTATTGTCACATGAGGGAATGCGAGCGAGAGGAGCTGTGTGGGGATGTCACTTATCATGGCACTGAGTGGCGAGGGATGTTTTGTCTGATGTTTATCTCTTGCTCAAAAGCCCGAGAGACAGAAAAGTGCTGTTTAGGCAGAAGCCTCAGAGAGAACCAGAGAACTCAGAAGCCTCAAAGGGTAAAGTTTATTTTAAAAGAGACACTGGAGCAAGGTTTGCTTAGGGCAACATTTGTGTGTGCGTGAGCTGTTTTCTTAAGTTAGTGCATTGACTTGTATATGAGTTCTGTTCCCCACCCCCACCCCGTGGAATAGAATTTTACTTTGAAATTATAAGATTACAGATCTAGTTTCTGTAGACTCCAGAGCTTTCCGAGTGCTCACACATGTGAGGTCTCTGAGCTATGCAAATCAAAAAAGAATTACACAGACCCTCCCACCCCAGCCTAGCACCTGAGCCTTGTATAAGGCTCCACTTTGTGGGGTGGGTCAGTGGCCATTTCTCTTTTCGGGAGTCATCTTCATATCCTGCAGAAGGGCTCAGCCCCCAGTGGGCGTGTCTTACCCAGTGCTGTATATGCATGTCATATTCAATGATTCCAGTCTCCAGGATGGGAGGGACATTGCTATGTTGGGAGCTGCAGATCTCTGGCCCCCTGACTTTCTTTGCTCGCCACAGACCCTTTTTGCCTGCTGGAGTGAACTGAGCCAAACAACTTGTGCCTGCAGCTGCTCTGAGCATGAGACCTTGATGTCAGGGGAGTGGGTTCTGGTAAGGCCTGCAGCTGAAAGATCCCGAGAGCTGGGGCATGGCTATCAGTTAAGGATCTCTATATAAGCTTCCCTGGAGCACAGTAAATTTGGCATTTTTGTATCGTGGATGACCCGTGTCCCCGTGTCTCTGTGTGCCTGTGTTTTTTAAATTTCCAGCCCAGTTCCCGGCCTGTGTATTGTTTTATCATGACACAGGCGGGCACTACGGGTAAGTAGTACCATATAGCACACAGTACAGGTGAACAGTACAGCGGTAGCCTCCATTTTACCCTCAAAGGACTTCGGCTCAGAGCATAGCAGTTCCAAGTTCCTTCTCAGGAAACCTGAGGCTCTACTTTTGCTGCATCTGACCCTGTTGCTACGCCCTTAACCATTGCACCCCTGCAGCCTCTCCACCTCCATTGTCTTAGCCCTGGTGTTTCTGAATAGCATGTAGCAAGATGACTGGATCATGACCCTTAGGTAGAACATCCCTCGACGAATCTGGAGATCAGCTGCTGCAGCTGGCGATTCTGACTGTTGTTGGAGCTGAACTCATAGTCGACTTCATGTACGTGGAAATATCTCTCTCCTTCATCCTTCTGCCTTCCTCTGGGTAGCTGAGATGTCTTCTGAGGACCCTCCAGGCTACCTGGTTCCCTGCAAAATGCTTAGTGTGTTGTCTGGTAACTCTCTCTCTGGGGCTGGAGAGATGGCTCAGTGGTTAAGAGCATTGCCTGCTCTTCCAAAGGTCCTGAGTTCAATTCCCAGCAACCACATGGTGGCTCACAACCATCTGTAATGAAGTCTGGTGCCCTCTTCTGGCCTGCAGACATACACACGGACAGAATATTGTATACATAATAAATAAATATTAAAAAAAAAAAAAAGAACAGTGCCAAATAACAGAGAGCCTTCGGTCCCATTCTGTCATAGGTCACACTCAGGAAAAACATGGAAGCACGATAGTAAACTAATAGTTCTGACAGTGGCCCAGAGACATGAAACTCCAGGTCTTTCCTTCCTGGGTAGCCAGGGGTAACCGAGAGATGGGAACCAGAATGCTGATTCTCAAACCCCCAGAGCTGGTTCTGAGTTGGAGACAACTGCTGGGAAGGCCTGGGTTAAGTTGCTTCTAGGTGAAGATGATGGTGATTCCAACTGGGGTGAATAGATCCACAGGGCATAATATGCATCATAGGTGCAGCCGGCTACCCTGGGGTTTGCACATGGATCAGTGAGGCAGAGACCAGACAGCCACGGGAAACCCTGCGGACTCTGGAACATGTGATACACGTGTGCTTTTCTGTCAGGTGGTGTATGCTGCAGCTGTCACTTGTTTTAGGAAGTGCTTGCGACAGTGTGAATGGTGGCGGCTGCTTTAGGTGCTCAGGGACACAAAGGATAGGGGATACACTGAGCTCACTGGCCAACAGAGGCAGCGTTCAATAGGGAGACTGACAGGGTGGTGAAGTATGCCTCTGGGAAACAGGTCCACAGAAACAGTGTGTGGATTTCCAAGCCCTCTGCATTCCAGTGCTTGTCTGAGCCTCAACACGCATTCTAAGAGAGGGGCACGGAACATCTAGGGTCTAGTATTGGAAGCGGTGGGGTTTCCTCTCTGGTCTTACAGGTATTACTCGATTGAATAAAACTGACCCAAGTCAGGTGGCCTAGTGTTCCAACTCTTACCAGGAGTTTCAGGCTTCACCAGTCCCCTTGTCCTCCCCTGGTGTCCTCCTCGGCTCTCCTGTGGTCAGTGTGAGCACAATCCTGCCTGGCATGCTCCATCCCCAACTCTTCTTCATCCAACTCTGTGTCTCCACATCGCTTCAGCTCCATCTGATCTCAGCACCTGTGCTCAGACACTCGCAGGCTTACACTTGAGTTAGCCGAGCGAGGACGAGGGATTTTCCTTGGGAGGCGTGAGAGGCTGGATGGCTTCAGAGGGTGGAGAACTCTTCATTTACACAGAGGGATTGTAAGTGAGGGACTTACCGAGGCGCTAATTGCGTTAAGAGTGTTGTTTATTCAGACACGGATAAACAAAGCTATTAGATGTCCTCTTAGTGGTACATTAAGTGCTGTTAAACTCTTTTTTCCTTGATCCATCACACACAAATAAGAAGAGCTTGAAGTCTATAGAATCAGTCATTGATGGAAGGACCCAAGGGCAATGGCTTGCCTTCTAGTGAAATCTGACCTCAGGCTTAGAGGAGAGAGGCCAGGAACTTGCTGGTACAGCCTCCAGAGGCTTAGCTCAGACTGCTGAATGCCTAGGTCTTCCCCACACTGTCCAAGGATAGCACGTGGTTCCAAGCCCACTCCTACATACTACCCTTGGCTTTTAGGGCAGCCTGCAGTGTGCTATAGCTGCATTACTTACCACCTGGATGAATGGATGGCCACCCCATAATCTGCAATGCTGTCAGCTCTGAATGTCGTGGGGCATGAATAAGAATACATGGTAACGTGCTAGAGCTTGGAGGAGCTAAGGAGACAAGAGTCATGCAGTAGCATAGTTGAGACAATCAGGAAAAGTTGGATGAGCAGCCGTGTGGTCTTCATGTCTGGATTATTGCTGCCTGTAGTGAAGGCACCCTGATATGGCTGTATATACTCGCGAGGGCTCTATAGATTTATGTCTCTGGATTTATAAGCCCCTAAATCCCTTAAATCCTACGAGGAGAAAAACCAATATTTCAACAGTGACTTAAAACTTCCCCTTTCACGTCAGTATGATCTACACCAGACACATCAGGAGAGACACCGAGACTCAGTGTCTATCCAGGGCCTTGTGACAGAACCAGGCCTCCCTACTGCGGCTGCTTCCTTGGTGTGTGCACCCACTACTGCCTGGCCCACATACCCAAGTAGTCTCCGTGTTCACAGGGTTAGGAACTGCCTATTCCAGGACAGGGTCTTATTTTCCTTTGGTGAACTGTATAGAGAACAGACCATCACCCACCACTGAACTAAAAAAAAAAACATCATCTGCCCTTGTCAGATCTAGCTACATATGAGGCTCCTCATCACCTGTGCCCATGCCCTTTCTATGAGACCCTCTGAGGACCCCTTGAGTGGTCCGTGCTAGCTCAGCCCAGCCCAATACAGTCTTGTGGCATGGAGCTTTCTGGGAGTGCAGGCAGGGAGAGGCTGACTTTATGGTCAGCAAATGTGCCTCCTGCATTCTGCTCAGGCCTTACAGTGCCATAGATTCTTTATCATCTGTCCGGAAGAGCTGCTGCAGCACAGAAGCAGGGGAGATGGCCAGCTGGGTGCACAGCCCAGCTTTGGTTATCTGTGCCGTTCTTCTGTTCCCGTCACCTCTGCCATGACTCAGCCCGGCCCTGAGAAGGATGTGGAGGTAATTCTGACCTCCGGAGAGGATGAGGAGCACTCGTGTTCTGAGACTCCTGTCTGCCCAGGGTCTGCGCATAAATGGTCTTTGTGTCTGGCCAGGCTCAGTGCCTCTCCACCTCACATCTGGGAGCGTGTCCAGTGTGGACTGTAGTTCCCTGACCATGGGGGCGGGGGAGATCACACAGCTCTTAAATGTCCCATCGCAGGCCAGTGCCTCACCTCAGGAGGACCTTGTTACCGCCATTACTTCCCCCACCACAGTGAACACAACTGCCAACCACCCAAGCCTGCCATACCCCTCAGCTCCGCTATGTAATCTAAACAAGAATGTCTTGGACCATACGGCCATCCTACTGTGGCATCCTATGTTTAGGGTAGCCCGTTTGGGATTCTAGCACAGCTCCTCAGCTGGGCTGAGTCCTCAGAGTGGGGTGTTTAGACCAGCTCTGTTACCCCATGAATTCCTTAGATGGATACCGATCCCCCAATTAGAAAACTAATGACCAGAAGTCTCTATCTTAGTGAGAGGGGTGGTGGATGTGTCACTGGGAGCATGGGCCTCCACCTGTGCTATGAATGAAACTGATAAATCTTCATTTATCGGGGCGGTGCTGGAACTTGGGTACCAGTGTGAAATACAGCCAGAAACACGGGTAGTTTGAGAAAGTGAGGTGCTCTGTGTGTTGTGTGAGGTGTTCTAAGAATACATGTGATGCCAGCACCCATGTGACAGGGAGAAAAAGTCTTTCCTCAGGAGGTACCATGTGTCATTGCTGAGGCCTGGTAGTACCTACAGCAGGTCGAAGGATGGTCATTCTGGAGACAGCTAGTGACCCAGCGGGTGAATGTGGTGTTCAGTCACTAAAGGTTGAGTTTGGGGCACGATGGTGGGTGCAGGGCTATTCCAAGTCATCAGAGTCCAGAGACAGAGGAGAAGTGCATGGTCAGAGGAGCACCAGCCATGGGGAGGACAGTTCTTCCTCTGAGTGTGAGGAGCACCAGCCACAGGGAGGACACTTCTTCCTCTGAGTGTGAGGGGCCATCCTCCGTGTCTCCCCAAAGACAGCTTGCGAGCATTGCAGACCGTAATGAAATTTGCTTTTCTAACTGGGTTATTGGTAGGGTCAATCCAATTCCTCTACACACAAGTGACAAAATTGAGCGTGAGCCAGTGTGTTCGTGGGTAGCTTTGAAAATCGTTATGAATTCCAAACGAAGCACCCGGGAATTAAGTGGATTACTTTTGACTGGAGTCATTTGCAAACTGAATTTGGTGACAACTTAACAAAATGTCTCTCGGGTCCCTTCAAAGAGGTGAGCATAATTTAATCTGTGCCAAAGACAGCAGCATCCACCCGGGCTGGTACTCCATCCGGGCTGAGAGAAGGCCTCTTCAGAGTTCTAGAAGTTCCAAAAACACCGCCTTTCCATGTAATCAGAGAATTTGTGAGGGTCCCGGGGGGCACAGCCGTGAAAATGAGCTGTCATCAGCTATTCTCATTAGAATATGCGATTGCATATTAGCAAAATGTGTTTGGAATAATAACCAGCAGGCATTTCAACATGCTCCAAACTGGAAGGCATCAGGCAAGAATTATGTCCTTAAAAAAAAAGGAGAAAACCTCTCATTAGACAGTTCACTTTGATTTCAGTCTCCATAGTAACTGGATATTCAGATGCATGCAGATATATTTTTTGCATGTCTTGGAATTTGGACATGTGCACAGACAAAAAGCCAGATGCGATCAGTACGGCCTGTGAGGTGGCAATTAGAGAAGCCAGTGCCAGGCGCTGCAGTTCGTGCCGCAGAATGGCAGCTTCAGAACCCAACTCAGGATGAAAACCCTGCAGACTTCATGAGAGTGGACCGCAGGACTTCAGACCAAGCACGAGTGCCTGTACGTGTATGTGCCTTGTGTCCACACTACAAGTCCAAAACTCACGACAGGGCCCCAATTGGGCCCACACCTGGTCTTGGTGAGCTTTGATTTCTTCCGTAAAGTTTTGATTTTTCCTTCTTTGACTCTGCTCAGACTGCTGCCCTCGTGTAAGTTTGCAGACCTAGTTTTCCTCCCCTTAAAAAAAAAATGATCTGTAGTCGAGATGATGTGAGGTTGCAGAGAGAAAAGATCCTCGAAGCCAGGACAGGATGTGGACCAGGAATCCCAATGGTACAATAAATAGCCGTGGTGTGTGTACTGGGTGGTTTCGTGTGTCAACTCGACACAGGCTAGAGTCATCATGAGAAGGAGCTTCACCTTAGGAATGGCCTCCATGAGATCCAACTGTAAGGCCGTTTTCTCATTTAGTGATCAGTGGGGGAGAGCCCAGTCCATGGGGGGTGGTGCCATCCCTGGGCTGCTGGTTCTGGGTTCTATCACACCTTGGACTCCGCCTAGCCCCCCATCCACTCACCCAGGAACCCCAGCTCAGAGGCACACAGATATTTTGAGTTCAGTGACTTCTCAGGGAGAAGGACTTGTGACTCCCGGCCTCAGCTCCATCAGGTTACATAGTAATAGAGCTTTCATCTTAGGTGTAATGTCACTGACACACGCTATATGCAAGTTCAGGGAAAGACAGGCTCTCTACCCCACTCACTTGTGATCTGAGCCCCATCTGGGCTCCAGATCAATACACACACCTGAGAAGTTTAGCTGCCGGCTCTGGGTCATGGGACTTCAGATCTAGCACACACCACCTAAGTTTTAGAAAGAACTGACAGTATTGTGCATATTGGCCAAGAGCTTCTTGTGGATTTCATTCTGAGAGCCATGTCCATCAGCTGACAGGTTTTGTCAGCAGATACTGTTGGTGTAAATTCCCACCATGTTTCATTTGCTTCAGAAGTGATCTTGCTGGCCTCTAGAAGAATGTCTTTCCTCAGAGAGTATACCGCTACAACATTTTGAAATCAGAAAGATTGGGTTTTGTGTCTTTTGTTTTCCCAACATGCTCACTACTATGCCACTTCACCTCTGAAGATCATGTCTTTTAATGAAAGCACTGTGGCGGTTGTGAGGTATGTCCCATGGATCACTTCTCTGAGACACAATGTTGCTAGCTGCACTTTGCCCTGAGAAGAATGGCTGTGACCCTGCCAGGATCACAAATGGAGGCTGTCCTGTGGCTCCCTCATCAGCAGGCCTTCGGCAGCCTCAGAGCTATTCAGTCCACCGTGTTGTCTCTTCTGCTTCTGGCAGGTAGAGGACTCTGGAGATGGTGGCTTCAGAAGTAGCCAATTTATCAGTAGAAACTGTTGTTTTAGAGGCTGACAGCTTTGCTAGCAATGACGCTCTATACCTGCAGTCCCAGTGCTTGCAGGACCAGAACAGGAGGATGTACGTTTGTGGCCATCCTAGGATACATTTTTTTAAATGAAGAAAAGGGGGACAAATTATAATTAAAAAAACCTCACTGTTTTTCAGTAAATTGAGTGTTTTAAGTAAGAGAAAATGTCCCTAGGGCCAGCATGATGGCTCAATGGCTCAGTGCAGACCCTGCTGTATATACCTTATGACCTGTGTTCAATTCCTAGAACCTGTGCAAAGTTGGAAGGAATGAATTTACTCTGCAGAGTTGTCCTCTGATCTTACACAGATCCCATGGCCTTCATGCGTCCGTACCTGCACATCATACATACACACACACACACACACACACACACACACACACACACACACACCACAACCCCAACTGCCATAATAAATAAGAGTTTTCAAAGAAAAGCACATCTAAAGAAATACTTTATTTTCATTAAGAAATGAAAATGGCTGGGCAGTGGTGGTGCACACCTTTAATCTCAGCACTTGGAAAGCAGAAGCAGCTGGATCTCTGAGTTCAAGGCCAGCTTGGTTGAGGGAGTGAGTTCCAGGAAAGCCAAGGTGACACAGAAAAACCCTATCTCAAAACAAACAAACAAACAAAAAGCCCACACATTATTTAGCTGGGCAGTGATAGCACATGCCTTTAATCCCAGCACTTGGGCAGCAGAGACAGGTTGATCTCTGAGTTCAAAACCAGCCTGGTCTACAAAGCAAGTTCTAGAACAGCCAGAGCCATTTACAGAGAAACTCTGTCTCAAAAAACACAAACAAAACAAAAAAAGCAAACAAACAAACAAAAAAAAGAAATATGAAAACGGGGGCCTAGAGAGATGACTCAGCACTTAAGAGCAGTGGATGCTCTTCCAGAGGACCAGATTCAGTTCCCAGCACCCACAGAGCAGCTCACAAACATCTGTAACTCCAGATTCAAAGGACCAAGTGCCTGCTTCCAGCCTCACTACACACATGCACATGGTACATATTCACAAATACATATGTGCAGCACAGACATTTGCATACATGCAAGAAAATGAAAGGTCCAGAAGTGCTCAGTAAATGGCAAATACCGTATGACTCTGTGATTGAGCCGTAGTGGTCTGTGCACTAATGAGGTCACTGTAAGGAGTCTGCACCAATGATGAGCTCAGGAATCCTACACACCCCTCCTGACTTCAATGGCCCCTGCCATACCAACGTATAGACCAGCAGCTCTATCCAAAGTACCCTCTTTTCTATCTCTGTACCCCTGGTTGGTCGTACACATAGATTCCTACTCTGCCCCCCCACCTCTCTCTCTCCCGTGTCTGTGTGTGTGTGTGCTTGTGTGTGTGCGTGTGTGTGTTGTATTTACACATTTGAAATTGTTAGTCTTTGAGAGTTTTATAGAGTGTATTTTGATCACATTCGACACCGTCCCCCAACTCTTTCCAGATCCACTCTGTGTCCCTACCCACCGACTTCATGTCCTTCGCTTTTAAAGCCATCACCTGCAATCTGTGCTGCCTGTATACTCTTGGTGTGTGGTCATCAGCTGGAGCAATTTGACCTACAAGGGGCTACACACCTAAAGAAAATGACTTTCCTAAAAACCATCAATTACCAATAGCTCCTCAGCTACTGGGAGACTTCACTCTCGCTTCACTTCCCTGTGCTTGGATTTTGTCTGACTTCAGCTTCCACTAGTCCAGTACAGGATGTCATAACTTCTGTGAGCTCATGTGGGCAAATTTCTTGTATCTGAAAGACACTGTCTTGTAGTCATCCGCAGCCTCTGACTCTTACACTCTTCCTGTCCCCTCTTCCTCAATGATCTCTGAGTCTTAGGAGGAGAGGACATGGCACAGATACCTTGTCTGTGTCTAAGCATTCTATAGTATCTTATTCTCTGTACCTAGACCAGTTGTTGGGTGTCTGCATTAATCATCATCCGAAAAAAAGAAGCTTTTCTCCTTAGGGTTGAAATTTGCACTAAACTATGGGGTAATGATAAATCATTAGGAGTTGGTTTAATGCTATGCCCAATTAGCAGGGTAATAAAAGTAGGTTCTCTACTAGACCTATGATACATCTATCCTTACATTCTTAACTTTAATAATGGTGCCAGGTATGGGTTTCATCTTGTAGAGCAAGCCTTAAATCCAACCATAGAGTGGTTGGTTATTCCCATGACGTTCATGCCATTATTGCACCAGAAGCCATGTCTTGCCATGGCAGTCATTATTATACCCCAGAATTCACAGCTGTGTAAGCTTGGTGATTAATTTCATCTTCTGGCAATATGACTAGCACCTTACAACACCATGAAAGCTAACTAGTAAGGATGACTCTTCCAGGTCAGTACCAGCTTGGTAGCTCTGGTTTCTGTGGACTCTCATATATGTTGTCTTCAGCAACAGGGACTTAGCAAGTTCTGGAGGGTAACCAACAGCACTAGCAATCGCCTGCAATATTCAGGAACCTATGGGACTTCAATGGCCAACAACTCCAAGAGAAGTAACCAATCCCCAGCACTGGGCTTTTTGCTTATTTGTCTATAGTACCTAGTTGGGGCATTGTTGAACCATTGTAGGGTGACTCTATTTAAAATATTTTATAAGCACGTGTGTGTGTGTGTGTGTGTGTGTGTGTGTGTGTGTGTGTGTGTGTGAAGCTTCTTAAGTAGTAGGTTTTCTTACACCTTTTCAAAATGTCTTTAGCATTAGCCATCTCTCCCTTACTCCCTTCCCTGCCCTGCCCTCCTATTCCTATTCTGTCTAACCCTTCCTATTCTGTTAGTCTCCTTTACCCCTTTATACCACTGCTGTCCATCTCCATCCCTTGAAATTCTGTCACTACCTTCATAGCCCCTGACTAGTTTTGTGACCTCAAGCATATTATGTAGATATATAGATAAAATTGCACACATCTGTGATGTCTTTACATTCCATCTCAATTATTTTTAGATATTTACATTTAACAATATCTGAGTTGGAGGGATTATTCAAGAATAGGGGCAGCTTCCCCGGCACCCGGCTGCCCACATGGCTAGCTCTAGCTTATGCCCCGAAATAATTACACTGAAACTGTATTCTTTTAAACACCACTTGGCCCATTATATCTAGCCTTTTCTGGGCTAACTCTCGCACCTGGACTAGCCCATTTCTAATAATCTATGTAGCTCAAGAGCTGGCTTACCAGGAATGATCTTAACCTGCGTCTGCCTGGAGTGGGAGAATCATGGCGACTCCTTGACTCAGCTTCTTTCTCCACGCATTCTGTTCTGTCTACTCCTCCCACCTATGTTTTAACCTATGAGAGCCAAGCATTTTCTTTATTGCTTAACCAATGAAATCAACAGATTGATATATGACACTCCCACATCAGATTGCTCTTAAATGATAATTGTAACCCACAATGAGTTCTTTGGTTGGCATACAAGAGAGTCATTACAGAAAAAGAATATAGAATCTGGGTAGCTTTCTTTCTTTCCCTGTGGAATATCCCTCTGATCTCTATGGAGGCTCTGTGTGCATGAAACAGGCTTTAATGAGAGCTATGTGGCAGCTATGAGTCTATACCATCTCTAGAAATACAGGTTTGTGTCCTAATTAGCATCTCTAACATCCTCATTACAAATAGGACAAGCTGCACTAGAGCTTCAGTTCTGATGAGACAGGTCGTCCTTGCAAGTGTGTTTTAAACCCACTTCACTTTGAAGAAAAAAGATATTTTATATTTACTAAAAAGAATATCTCCTTTCAAGCAACTACTCTTCATCCGTGTCTCTCGCCATGTTTATCTCCTCTCTCGTGCAGTGTGTAACTTTACAACTAAAGCCCAACACCTCCCTGCTTGACCATCTTCTCAAGCTTCAGCCTGACGCTTCCTGTCTTCCCAGCATGGGTTCACAGCGGCAGCAGAGCTGGTGTCTGGAAACTCAGTAACTCTACTATTTGATATTTTCTTCGTTAATCTTGTTTTCAAAGGCATGTGTATTTCAATAGCGTATAAAACTACTTTGCACTGTGGTTCAGGGAAGCCATAAAAGCAAAATGTCCCAGCATGCTGTATTCATCCCCAGTCCCTCATATGACCTTCTTATGCTGTCTTCTCACCAGTGTGTTTGGAAACATATAATTTTTGAGTTTTTAGTAACTTGGCCAGTTAGGTTTATTGCTCTGAATATATTTCTGCACAGTAAGGGACCAAACCTTTGCCGCATTTTGTAGTTTTGGGCAGTATTATGCCTTCCCTTTTATTGTGTTTGACAAGATGTGATGACTGATAATTCATTGCTTTTGACTTTCAAAATTGACAGCTTCCTTTAGCTCAACCTAATACGTTTATACAATGGCTATTACTGCTATTCAGGATAATGGCTGAGATTCAGGAAGCTAAAATTTCCTGCAAACTGGTGTGTAACATGTGCGGCCTTTTATCTATCCCAGAGGCCCTCTGCCTTTCAGCAGAGCGGGCCTAAATGTTGAGAGGCTTTAGGCAGAGCCCAGGGTTGCAGTGCGTTCCCGCAGGAGGCAGCATTCTCACTTAGCTTTGGGGATGTGACTGTGATGAACATAGATTGTGAAATTGTCAAAAATAGAGATTCAACCAGGAAGAAAGAAGAGACCCCTGGGTGGCCCAGGACAGCACGAAAGGTCAGTGCAATGACAGTTTCCTGTAGCCACCACACACCTTTCAGGTTCTATGTAGCTCTTGGGCCTGGTGACCTGGCCACCACTTCCAGGAGGACAATGCACCTGCCCTAGAGAGAACCTGAAAGGACAGACACTGCGCCTAAGGTAGCATCTACCTGTGCATTGTAAAGCTGAAGCTCCAAGGTGTGTGCTAACCGGACCTATCTGAACCTGTCTTGAAGTCCTGACGCCAAGCCTCCAACAAGTACTGCAGTAGAGAAATGTTTGAGACCCACTCTTCTTCATGCACCTGTTTGTCACTGTCGGGAAAACCTTAACTGGGCTTGAAGCCATTGCTTCCTCAAATTAACTGCAATACCAAGCATGTGTCACTTGCAAAATTGATGAATCGCACGTGTGTGTGTAATGTGAATAGAGGCGGCACTAGGGAAGCCATGTCAGCTTTCTTGGGAGTCCCTCTTTGGGCATTTTATAAAGATATTGCTTTCTTAAGGGGAAGCAAAGCGAGCTGACAGAGGTGCATCCCTTAAGATCTCTTTGTAGGTAGAGAAATCAGAGGCTGCCTAGGTCTTGCCGTGTAGGTGGGACACCTTGGTGCACTGGGACCCCAAAGCTAAGCAACAACACAGCAAGAACATCTAACTCACACTGCCAAAGATCACTCCTCAGCTCTGGTCCCAATCATGTTACCTTTGAACAGAAAGCGCTGTCATTGTAATAAAGGGGTCTGTCAGTTGTCATATCCAAGACTAGTTGCCCCATTGTACCTTGATCCCAGAGGCTTCCTCTTCAATAGGGAGGCGGGGATTGTTACTCGCTGTTTTGAGTAGCTGTGGAGAAATCAGACTGCTAATTCCAAGACTTGTATTATATTTATGGAGCAGATGTATAGGCAAACACCTGCCAGGCCTTCTAATGCCTGACATTTTTGTGCGTAGTGCTCAAAGTGGCCCTTGGAGAGCATGCTGCTATAGTTTATTGGCAAAGCCAGTGGCGACCAGGAGAGGCAAGAAGTATGCGTCCCATCACAGGCTGCAGCAGCAAGTGTAGGCTGGACTGATTACCCTTCTCTCCCACCTGACCGCAACTGCCCTTTTGCCAGCAGCATAGGTTATAGCCACCGTCATGTGTGACACCTGCTTATGGTTTCAGTGACCGAGCTTTAACTTGGAATGTCACATTTAACCCTTTTAATAAATTGTCTTCAAAGACAGTTTTGTGTGTATTTTCATTGTATTGTATTGAGGCAAAGCCCCCGCAGCTTTCAAGTGCAGATGCCTCCATTTGTGCGCAGGCTCTTTGATGAATCTGGGATCCGGAGTGATTTTCACTTTGCAGGTAGAGACTGTGGTGTCAGACCATCCACTCTTCCATGCAGCCTGTGTGGCTTCCTTTGCTGTCTCCACATGAAGTCTTCGGGGCCCTCAGTCAACCATACAGAGAGAATTAAAATGTGGGGAAACCACAGCTGAGTTTTCTGACTCATGAACCCAAGGAGGCCATGCGCGTGCGGCTCGTGAGTAGTGGCTGACGATGCTGCCTAAGATAAGGGACACTAGAGGGGCTCGTGAAGGGGGATATTGGCCAGGCTCGCATTAGACACAGTGCTGTCCTCCTAGGTCCAACACCACAAAGGCAGATGTGGGGGTAATCCAATTGATTTCTCCTGTCCTCCTCACACAGCCTGCAGGCTCGGCTCCATAGCACACGTTGCTTGGCAACAGGTGCTCATAGGATGAAGACACAAGCAACGGAACCACATCCAGTGTGGTTCGCTGGCCACTTCCTGGAGAGACATTATCTCTGTAGAACACACCGGACTCCCTGCCTCGGGAGTGCCTGGCCTCTGTAGATGCCATGCACAGGACCCGTTCATCTGCAAGGAAAATACTTCATTTCTCATGTGAATCATGCAAGCATTGCTCGTCACCCCGCTGCAGGAAGTCTGAAGCAGCAGCCAGCTGAGCCTCTAGCCAGGCTCTGGGTAGATGAAGAGAGGGCGTGTATTGATGCTAGCACACATCGCGGGACAGCTCTGCTGTGCATATTCTAGCACATGCCTACAAGCAACTCAGAGAGGCTGAGCCATGAGAAAGTACTGGCCTAGTCTTTTGCATCCCATGGTTGCTCCTGCTCCTGGGAGCCCCTTAGGTGTTCTGCATGGGCTCAGCACCTAGAAGTGATGGGAACAGAAGCAGGTAGGGGCAGTTTCAGTACAGGGCTCCTGATGGTTCTCATATATTGCTGCCCTGTAGCACCAATAGGTGTCTCAGACTTCACTGAGGATGCAGGCGGTACAGTGAAAGAGTCAGACAAGGCAAACTGGATCCAGGAAACGGGACTGATACCACCACATCAAATCGCACACACTATGTGCTTCTAGAACCATCTGAGGACCAGCATAAGCAGCACTGCCTGTACCGTGAGCAGCTGGCCGTCAGCCTGGAATTTAGGAGAGCTGTGTGTAGTATGAGCCTGGCACATGCGGAAGAGTGGAGGAAGGACCAAGCACTAGTGAACAGTGATGCTGATGGCTCTGTTTGGACCATTCTTATACCTTGTGAGTTTCTTTCCATTTTGTTTCCTAAACACTGTTAGAAGCCACCAAGACCCTCAGAAACATGAAGGTTATTTTTAGTATTATTCCCAAGGAAATAAAAATATTCAGGCCTTGTTATTATAGAGGAAATAGCCAAAGTTCAGGAGAGACACATCAATACAGATGTGCTGGTACCTACAAGCCCCCTTCATGGGGCAGCAGTGAATTTCCAGCCTCAGAGGGCTTCATTGCCAGAGACGATGGGAGAGAGGACAGAGCACTGAGTACAGGACAGGCCTGGGGTGGAGTCAGAGAGAAGGAACATTGCTGTAGCTCCTGCGTCCTCACTCTGAACATCTAATGCCTTATCCCCTGCCTTTCCTCACTAACACAAGAGATGCAGAAGTAAAAAGAGAAATATAGAGGAACAGGAAAATGCTAGTTACAGAACAGGAACCGGCCTCTTTGAACAAGCCTTCCCGAAGAAAGTGAACCACTCTTCAAAAACAATTAGTGCCCTTCTGCTGGTTGCCGAAATCAATTAGCCATGTGTACATTAGCACACAGCTTTTACCCAGCATGCACCCTGCGAGCCGTATGGAAAACAGTCAGAGGGTCAAGGCAGATAGTGAAAGAATGCATTACAGTATTTGCTAATTTGTAGGAAGAGCTTTGCTTCCCCCCCCCCCAAAAAAAGGTTGCACCGTGTTGACTTGAATAGTTTAAAATGACAGCTTGGCACCAACCATGCTAGCTGCTCAAGCAGTAACAGAGTGTACACTTGACCTTGGCCTCCGTGTTCCGACAGCCAAGAACACACTTTCCTTCTGCATTGGAAATATGCCCATCAGAGCTGACATGACAGGACAGTGCGCAAAGGCAGTGGCTCTGAAGATGTCTACCTAGCATAACAATTGTAAACCTCAATCCTCTCTTCAGAGCTCTCTGTTGGTGATTGCAATAAAGTAGTCCCACACAAGCTCAGAATGGAGTTTAATAAATGGCTCTTTATTTAAGGGTCAACTCACATATCACAGTCCTTTGCATGAGTGGGGACCAGGAACCAAACCCAGTAGCCAAGAGAGGCTGCATATGGTTCTACATCTGTTTTTTTTAAATATTTATTTATTTATTATGTATACAATATTCTGTCTGTGTGTATGCCTTCAGGCCAGAAGAGGACACCAGACGCCATTACAGATGGTTGTGAGTCACCAAGTGGTTGCTGGGAATTGAACTCAGGACCTTTGGAAGAGCAGGCAATGCTCTTAACCACTGAGCCATCTCTCCAGCCCCTCTACATCTGTTTTTATAGTGCCCAAGGCTACACCCAAAGTAGGCCAGCATCTCAAAGGCCATTGGCTGAAGGAGTTCCCTCCAGCAGCCCTCAAAAGTTACTTTTTGTGCCCAGGATCTACCTAAATCTTAATTCTAGCTCTTTCTGGAAGATGTGAGTGTGTGCAGTGGTCAGAATGAGAATGACCTGCCCTCATAGGCCTCATGTATCTGAATGCTTACTCATCTGGGAGTGGCATTACTTGAAAAGAATTAGGAGGTGTGGCCTTGTTGAAGTGGGTGTGGTCTTGTTGGAGGAAATGTGTTACTGGGGTTGGAATTTGATATTTGAAAAGCTCAAGCCAGGCCCAGTGTCTCTCTCTCTCTTCATGTTGCCTGCAGATCCAGATATAGAATTCATAGCTCCTTCTCCAGCACCGTATCTTCCTGCCTGCCGCCATGTTTTCCACAATGATGATTATGGATGAATCTCTGAATGTTTATGTAAGCCCCAGTTAAATATTCTATTTTGTAAGAGTTGTCGTGGTGACAGCATCTCTTCAATAGCAATAGAACAGTGACCAAGATGGAGCAAAAAAGTCAACCAAGTTGTTAACTAAAATCCAGACTAGTAGAATTTTAAGTCATCGCTGTGATATCTACCTGGTTTGTGTCTCTGTCATGTTCTGAGAAGAAAATCTTCAGTGTCTCAGTTTCACAGTGAGATGGGACATACGTTTCATAGCCACTCTCCCTGTAATGGCTACAGTGCAGATCAGAGCTAACATCGGGGCAGGAGAATTTGTTTGATATTTTGAGGTTTTTCTTTTTAAAAAAAAAAAAAATGTTTTTTAAAAAAAACTATTTTTTCTCATTTTACATATCAATCCCAGTTCCCACTCCCTCCCCTCCTCCCATTCACTCTACCTTCTCCCCATCCCACCCCCATCCACTCCTCAGAGAGGGTAGGGCTTCCCATGGAGAGTCAACAAAGTCTAGCACATAACTTTGAGGCAGGACCAAGGCCCTCCCCACTATATCTAGGCTGAGCAAGATATCCCTCCATAGAGAATAATTTCCAAAAAACCAGTACAAGCAATAGGGATAAATCCTGATCTCACTGCCAGTAGCCCCACTGTCTAACACTGCCATACAATGTTCATCCACATTCAGAGGGCCTAGTTTTGTCCTATGCTGGTTTCCTCACTGTCAAGCTGGAGTTGGTGGGCTCCCATTAGCTCAGGTAAGCTTTTTAGTGGATATTCCCATCATAGTCTTGACCTCTTTGCTCGTATTCTTGCTCCTCCCACTCTTTAACTGGACTTTGGGAGCTCAGTCCAGTGCTCCACTGTGAATCTCTGCACATGCTTCCATCAGTTGCTGGATGAAGGTTCTATGATGACATTTAAAATAGTGATCAATCTGACTACAGGGCAAGGACAGTTCAGACACCCTCTCCGCTATTGCTTAGGGTGTTAGCTGGGGTCATCCTTGTGGATTCCTGGTAATTTCTCTGGTGCCAGTTTTCTTGCTAACCCCACAATGGCTCCCTCAATCAAGATAACTCTTTCCTTGCTCTGTGTCTCTGTCCTCCCATCTCAATTATCCCATTCCCACAAGTTCTCCTCCCCCCTTCCCTTCCCCCTTTTCCCTCTTTCACCCTTCCTTCTTCCCACACCCCCATACTCCCAATTTGCTCAGAAGATCTTGTCTATTTCCCCTTCCCAGGGGGATCTATGTATGCTTCCCTTAAGGTTCTCCTTGCTACTTAGCTTCTCTGGGGTTGTGGGCTATAGACTCATTATCCTAAGGACACAGTCAATAACACAAAAAGACAACCTACTGCATAGGAAAAAGTCTTCACCAACCCCACATCAGACAGAGGTCTGATCTCTGAAATATATAAAGAACTCAAGAAATTAGACATCAAAATACCAAGTAATCCAATTAAAAATGAGGTACAGATCTAAACAGAGAATTCTCAACAGAAGAATCTCAAATGGCCAAAAGATACTTAAGGAAATGTTCAATATCCTTAGTCATCAGGGAAATGCAAATCGAAACGACACTGAGATATCATCTTACACCAGTCAGAATGGCTAAGATAAAAAATACCAATGATAGTTTGTGCTGGAGGGAATGTGGAGTAAGAGAAACACTCCTCCATTGCTGGTGGGGCAACCTTGTACAACCACTTTGGAAATCAGTATGGTGGTTTCTCAGAAATTTTGGAATCAACCTACCACAAGATCCAACAATACTGCTCTTGGATATACACCCAAAGGATGCTCAGTCATACTACAAGGACATTTGTTCAACTATGTTCATAGCAGCATTATTTGTAATAGCCAGAACCTGGAAACAACCTACATGCCCCTCAACCGAAGAATGGATAAAGAAAATGTGGTACATCTACACAATGGAGTACTACTTGGTGATTAAAAAAAAAATGACATCTTAAAATTTGCATGCAAATGGATAGAACTAGGAAAAAAAACATCCTGAGTGATGTAACCCAGACCCAGAAAGATGAGCACAGCATGTACTCACTCATAAGCGGATACTAGCTCTAAATCAAAGAATTTCTTTCTTAAACTACAATCTAAACCTGTCTTTGAGAAATTATTTTAAACTAGAGCTAATTAGGTAGTTCTGTTTTAGACTTTTCTAAAAACATGGCTAAAAAAAGCTAAACATTCTGAGGTTTCAGAAGGCTGGGAAGCAGGCCAGAGAAGACCTCTGCTAGTTCTGAGTGTGGCAGTCAAACGCAGACAGAGGAGCCCCGGGGTCATGTGAGAGGCCAACCTGACACAGACGAGAGAACTCCCAGCCATGTGTCTGGCTCTGTGCCCTAGGCTTCCCATCCTACCCAGTCATCTTTATGGAGCCCCAGACCTGTGTCACGTGCCAAGGTTTTCCTTGCTGTATTTTTCAAGTCTGCCATAGAAAACAGCCATAGAGTGTGAAGCTTATATAGCAGAAATGTAATCCTTCAGAGTTATAGAAGCCATGTAGCCAAAAACCAAAAAAACCCCTACATATTGGTAGTTGGCTCCTGAAAGGCACTGAGGTCTGCTCCCTTCCCAGCTCTCTGTGCTTCCAGTAGCCTTATGAGTGTCCCTCAGCTGTGGACATGTCCCTCTTCTCTGCCACTGCCTTCTCAGTCCCTCTGCATGGGTTACTCCTTGTAAGAATACCAACTGCTGAACCAGGATCACCCTTCTCCTATGTGTCCTGTCAAGGTCATACCGTGGGTTCTGGAGATGAAGGCAACAATGCATCTTTTTGAGCAGAATTGATCACGTGACATGTGTTACCACTCACCCTTTAAAAGACATACTGGGCAGGAAAGGCTAGGAGGTGGAGCCTATTTGTCCCCAACCCCCATGACGGCTTGGTGGATGTGCAGGGTTGGAATGAGTAACTCATCCCAGTTCCTGCCTAGGGAACTGGAGCAGTTAGCATCCCTGAGAACAGCCAGGTTTCCAGGAGCATTGAATAGCCATGTACTCTATGTGTATTGTGTATGGAGAGAATCCTGGCTAATAATACAGAACTGCTTTCATTTTTTTTAGCTACTACTGGCAGGATTTTAGGGCATTTCACCTTTTTAGGATTTACACTTGGTCCACTCAGATACGTTTTTTGAAGGAGATTTTGGGGGAAAGATGATCTTTTCTTTTTCTTATTTACTTTGTATGAGGTTAATGGAGGTTAATTGGATACCAGTGGCTACTATTGAGGCTTTCACCTGCTCTTGCTATTTTTTTCTCCAAGTTCTCTAGCAGGGTGCACACATCATGCATTGTAGCCATTTTCTGATTTTACCCCAAGATTGTTTCCAAGGCTAGAAGTACCTGCTCTTCATTGCCTGGCAATCCTGCTGAATTGGTTACTGGGTTCCCTGAAGGAAACCCCAACAACAGGTTTTAATGCAGTTTTCCAGAACTTAAAAGGAAAAAGCTTTGAAGACTCCACTTTGGACCTCCTCAGTGACAGATGGCCCAGGATCATTTCCCCAAGAACTATAGAAATAAGGAACCTTGTAAGAGTCAACCCTGGATAGTTAAGCTACTCGTGTCTGTGTGATGGATGTGGGATTCCTTCCGTTGTATGGTGGGCTTTTGTCACATGATCTCCACCAAGTGAGGTTCTCAGCAGTGGATGGTCTGTCGAATGCTGCCCTTCGTTTCCAGTGTCACCCTCCAGCTCCATGATGAAAGATGGCCTCATCCAGGCCTGTGACCAATGTCCCCCTCCAGGGAGAGCTAGAATTCGATCTACCAGGTTGGCACTGTGACATAATGGTTGATAAATATTTTTAATATCGCCCCTTCCAGGTGTCGCATTTTGCCACATCATCCCTACATACTGCTTCCATAGATGGGCTCCAGTGACTAAACCAGGGGGCTTGTGACAGCAAAAGCTCATGCCAGTCCAGATAGTCAGCATTCAACGAACTCTCCAAGTCACTAGGAAATATTAGTCAAAAAGAGTCACAACCCCTTTCTAAATCATCCATTCTGGGCTGTAGTTCTCTGATGAAGGCATTACCTCCCAACCATTTCTTCCCTTTCTTTGTCTCCACCATCCCATCAGCCTGCTGACCTAGGCATTGGTCACCATCATAATGTCACCAGGTCATTGTCAAGGCCTCATGTGCACCTCCACCCTGGACCTTGTCAGGCCTACCTTGTTCCCATCCTTCGGAGCATCTACTTCCCCTCTCTCAATCAGGTGAGCCCTGTGCCTCCTTGTCCAGTTGGCCCATCCCTTGAGAGCCTGGCACCAGACTCCTCTAAGGAGTGGCACTTCAGTACCAAGAAGAACTCTGTCCATATGAACCATATGAATAAGATACAATTGGTATCGTGTCTTGGGAGGACAGTGTGTCATTTATAGTAGTGATTTCATATTCTTGAGCTCAAATCCTACCTCTGGGACCCATATGAACCATATGAATAAGATACAATCGGTATCGTGTCTTGGGAGGACAGTGTGTCATTTATAGTAGTGATTTCATATTCTTGAGCTCAAATCCTACCTCTGGGACCCTATGCTATGTTGGCTCAAAAATACTCTCCAACTTGACATTTCTTTCTTCATCTTCTAAGCCATTGTGATGGTCATATCCAGCCCCACATGTCCCGCCCTCTGTGAAGGACTCTATCTCTTCTGCTTCTATATCCAGTAAAGTGTCGTTGATTTATTTAGTGAGTGGTATTTAGCAGCCTACTCCATGCCAGCACTGTATATGGTCTAACAGTGATGATGATTTAAGTCCCTGTCTTATGCTGGCAGCCATCTCCATATGACCATGTAAGCCTCTCAAATGCCCTCCATGACCCTGGGTTTTAATCACTTTTCTGTTGCTCTGATAAGATACCATGACCGATGCAAATTAGAAAATGTTTACTGGACCTCACAGTTCCAGATGGGCGGAGTCCGTAGTACCTTGGTGTGGAGCATGGAAGCAGGATGCTGGAGCTTGCATCCTGATCCACAGGCACAAGATACATAGAGAGAAGCGGAGAGCTATCTAGGGATGGCATGGGTTTTGAAACCTCAAAACTCCTTCACCCCTGCCCATGATACACCTCCTCCAACTTCCCAATCCTTCTCAAGAAGTTCCACCAGCTTGGGATCAAGTGTTCAAATATATACACCTATAGGGAAGGCTTTCTCATTTAAAGTGTCACACCCCAAATGTGCAAAGGACAGGTAGATGGGACTGTTTCAGCCAATGGCTGGACATCTGCTTAGAGGAGACCACTGAAGTAAGGTCTGTGGAAGATACTACTAGCATGTGGAGGTCATCTCCAGAGTAGCCCAAGCAGAATGGCTTCAGCGGAGACGCAAGGAAGAGAAGAAGCAACCGGGAGCCAGCCTCAGTTCTCCCTGGATGCTGGGTGCCATCTGTGGGAATTACTTTGCCTTTTTAGAATCTGTTTGTTTTATTTCAACAACAAAGATATGGTATGGCTTATATTTTTTATCATATTCACATACCACTTATTTTAGAATTAAAGAAACAAGTTGAGGAAGGAGCAGGAGACTTGTCATCAGGCAGCAAACAGCAGTGTCCTTGAACCCAAAGTGCCCACAGTAGAGCTGTGTGGAGACAACACTGAATCCATAAGGTAAATCGTGTAAACAATTGTCCCGTTTCTCAAGACTTCGGAATTGAGGCTCCATGCATATTTTCTTCAAGTTAAGCATAGAGACATAGTAAGTGGCCTGCCATGTGCATGATGCAGAAAACAGAACTTGTTAAAACCAACATTGGGAGAGCTACTGCTGAGAGATGCCAGGGATGGAAGCCAGAAAGAATCCAGAGGGGAAAAGTGGAACCATGGCTAAAGACAGCCTAATGTGTGTAGCCCAGCTATCCCTTCCCCAGATGCTCACCCCAAAATAAATGAAGACATGTCCATACAGAATCCTTTATGTGACTGCTTACAGTAGCTGCATCTGTAGGCAGCAACTGAAAACCACCCACTGCCCTTCGGTGAGTGGAAAAGTAAGCAAATACGCTGTGCCTATTCAGTGTGGTAAGAGGAATAAGCTACCGATACATCCTGCCAGGAGACATACACACTCTACAGGATGCTGGAAAGCCTGCAGGGCTGGGTACTTTCAATGAACAGGAAGGCTATGAATTATGTACTTCCAACCTACATTCTTAAAAAGGCAAAACAAAAGTGATGAAACCCATCTTGATGGTTTCCAGGAACTGAAAATCAGCTACCAAAAAATATGTATGAGGACTGATGGGATGTACTGGATCTTGACAATGGTGTGGTCACCCAACTGATTGCACTGGCCAAAATCCATAGCTCCATGCAGCTGGGAAGGTACACTCTTCATATTTCAGGGATATGAAATAGGAAAGCCTTACTCTAACATAGCCTACATCTCTTCACTGTTCCTTCCCATAGGAGGAGATGCAGAGCCAGGCTTACATCTGTGAGGTGAGAAACCTGCGGAGTGATAACCTCTGACCTAGCTGTGAAGAGAGGCTTTAAAAAAAAAAAAGACTTGGCGACAGCGATTTTCTCTGTACTTTTTCACACACTGTCCCCCAGATTCAAGTTCTTTTGCCCTTGCTATACTGCAATTTCCTCATTTCATAAGTGGGGTCATGTCGACATCTGAGTTATTATGAGCTCATGGAATAATGGACTTGATTCATAGAAGTCTTTCGACAGATGATAGCTGCTTTCATTTCAGAAATGAAACTCGGCAATATCTTTCCTCTCAAGGGAATGTCATGCTCCAACCCCATGAACACCTGAGTTATGCCTAGCAGGTGGACGAGCAGGTTTCCCTGGGTTTCCGTGTGCATTCTGTACATAGATATGTACCTTCTCAGCCTTGTCAGCTCAGTCTGTGACCTGGACCCAAGGACAGCCTGTGTGCTGGAGTGATTATGGGAGTTGCATGCAAAGATCATATGAAGCTCAGAGTTTGGCATGTAGACAAGAAAATGTTTAGTTGGTGTTGGGTGTCATAGTCATCATTGTGGTGGCAGACCCTGCCATTGTCCTATGTTTCCTCTGTGGTTTATTAGTCACTTTTATACTCTGTGACCAAAATACCTGGCAGGAACAAAAAGGCTTATTTTAGCTCATGATTTCAGAGGAGTTCATTCCCTTATCTCTGGACACCATGCACCTGGGGAAAACAGCATGGCGTCAGGAGCATGTGGCAGGAGACAGCTGTTTACATCGCCTAAACAAGAGGCCAGAGCGAGGAATGTCAGGTTTCTCCCAGCTTTCCTCTTCCCCCCTTTTGTTCTCAAGGACCTCTGGGCTGGATCTCTCCCTCTCTCCCTCAGTTAGTCTTCTCTGGAAACCACTAACAAGCACACCCAGATGTTTGCTTCCTTGACTCTTGGGTAATTTTAAATCCAGTGAAGTTGGCAATGGAAATTAGCCATTGTAAGTCCTTGTCAACTTGACCTAAGCAAAAGGTTACCTCTGCAAAAATGGATTCAGCATGTCTCCTCGAGTCCACAGTCTTACCAGTTCCATTGTTACTCAGAAAACAGAACTTCAGAGGCTCCTCTGAGACTCAAGACAATTCTTAGTTGTGGACTACATAAAAAATTACAGAAGCACAAAACCAAGTTACGCACCCCCGATATACAACGGGCCAGAGTAAACATTTCAAAAGGGAGGCATGGGGGCATCAAAAGGAGTAATGGGACCCATTACGTCCCCTGCAGAGGAAGCCTTAAATCCTGTAACTCCATGTCCATAATTGAGGGCACAGGGTAGCATCACTGAAACTCTAGCATACTTGAGTATTCTTTCTTTTATGGCCTTGCCGTGCCCAACCCACATATCCTTTCCCTTAGACTGACTTCACTCAGTATCCGCGGCTTCCTCCAGCAGACATGCTGCATCCTTGGGTGTCCATTACAACTTGAGTTTTACCCTACAGCTTCATGCACCATCCTCTTAGGAGCCCTGGGAAAAGAATCTAGCCTGCTGCGTGTTCCATGTTCTCACAGACGTTTGTCTGGAGCCTCCATAAGTTCATCACTCTTGCGTTCTCTGTGCCTTCAAAACAAGCACTGAGTGGGTAACTCCTAGTGCTGTTGCCCACTCAAGCAATAGCTAGGACCCCTTGGACCACAGCTTCAGCAGCCTTTGATAGATGAGCTCTTGGAGACAATTCTCTGGGCTCCTCTTTTCCAGCAGTGTCTGACAAGTGCTCTGTCACAGAAAAGTCTGCTGAGTTTGCAGTCTTACACTTTGGAGCCATGATGGGTCAGGCGCTCTCCACTTCCTAAAATTCTCCTCTTGCCTTTTCTGTTATGGCAGCATAAAGTAGTTATTTTGTCACTAATGGTGCTCATCGTTTTTAACAGCTGCAGGCTCTTACCTGCAGCTTTAGATGAGTCCTTCTCTGACTTAAGTACATTTGCTACATTGTTCTGATCCATGTTTGTGACCAGTCCTCTCTGGAAACTCACTGAAAAGCATTCAGTAATAGCCTCAAGAGGGTTCCTGCTGTGTGATCTTGAATTTTCCACCTCTCCTTTGAATCCAGCCGTTCTCTAATTTTCAAGATGTGGGGAAATTATTTGTCAGAATGGAGCATGAATGGCCTCTAGTTCCCAGAAGAGGGAGAGGAATACCAAACCCAAGAGCACAGATCTTACTGACTGAATCTGAATCAGTGTTCTGCTCGGCTGAGCTCCTCCCACTGTGCTTATTCAGCTCTGCCTCTTGTATTGTAAGGTGTACTTAGCTGAAACTCTTGGAACGAACCAGTTGACAATGCCTAAGAACCCCATGACTACGTTCAGCTACAGCAATGGCCTCCTACTTGGGCACCTGTTTGCTCTATTAGTGATTTTTGATTTGCTATGGCCAAAATTCCTGACAGAAACACGTGAAAATAGGAAACGTTTATTTGGGCTCCTGGTTTCAGATCCCATTTCATAGTTGCTGCGCCCATGCACTTGGGCAGGATGTCTCACAGTGGCAGAAGTGTGTGATAGGGTCCAATAGTTCACATCACACAGCCTAGGAAGAATAAAAAGGGCTAGGCTACCTTTCCACTAGTTTTCACCTCTTGAATTCTGTTGTGGTCCCCAGGCCATGGTATGGTAGCATCCACACTCAAGGTGGCTCTCCCCTTCAGTTAATCCTTGCTGGAAATGCTCGCATAGACATAGCCAGAAATGCATTTCAACATTCCCTACATGATTCTAAATACAGTTGAGCTGACAATGGAGATTAGTCATCCCATTTGGTAACCTTGCAATTCTCTGCAGCAGAGTTCCTGGGGTTGTTGTATATATACAGTACATAGAAAGTGTTACAGCTCTGAAGGGAAAGGTATCCCAATAAGTGTAACAAGTGTTACAGCTCTGTTTTGATAGGGGATGGTTTCCCTAGTTACAGTCCTAGCTCCAGGACAGGTTTCCCTAATGGAAAAGTAACAACTTTGCTCTAGCAGGGTTTTTCCCAGCCAGGTTGTTGCAGCTCTGCTCAGTTTCCATGGAGTATAACAATTTGGCTCCAGCAAGGAAAACCTTCCCTAGCCAAAGTATTACAGTTCTGCTCCGCTCTGGCTCTGCTCAACTCTGGCTAGAGCTGTTTCAGCTCTGACCTACTCCAGCAAAAGTTGTTACAACTCTGCTCTGCTGCAGTAAAGTTATGACAACAAACCTCACAAGAGAATTATTGGGCAGGAGAAATCCAGGAGAGCCGCCTCTGCCAGGGTAGAAAAAAAGGGCAGCCCCAAACTAAACAGGTACAGAGTTTATATAGCGTTTCTTAGGGGTGGAGCTTTTCAGGGTAGAAAAATTTCAGGGTGGGGATTAGTAGAATCTCAATTCTTGAGTTTGAGACAAGCTCAGGGATGGGTTGGATTTTGTGCTCTGTGATTGGTTGGATTTTATGCTCTGGGATTGCTTGGTTTTCATGCTCAGGGATTGGTTGGATTTCAGTTTCTGAGTTGGTTATAGGGAAAGTGTGTTTTCTTGGGACTGTTCTCTGGGCCAGGGTGTTCTTTCACTGTCCCTTTTTACCCTACAGGTTTCACAAAGCAGTTTCTTTCATGTGTATCATATGTTTCCACTGTATTTACCCTCCATTACCCTCCACCATTTCTTCTATCCACTGCCGCTTCCCACTAGTCTCCTCCCTTACCCTGGTCTCTCTGATGCTTTCATGCCATAGATATGGTTCCATGAATCGATATATATCTATTATTTGTCTTTCTGAGACAAATATTTAACTTAATATGATGATCTATTGTTTGATTTTTCTTTTTCTTTTTTTTTCCTCTATGTAACAGCTCCAATTGTCCTGGAACTAGCTCTTGTAGATGAGACTGGCCTTAAACTCACAGAGATCTGCCTACTTCTGCCTCTCAAGTACTGGCATACATTTTTCTATTTTCTTTACTCATTCATCTGTTGATGGACACTTAGGCTAATTCTGTAGGTTGACTATTATAAACTAGAGCTACAATAAGTAGAGATATGCAAGTATCTCTATGGTATGCTGACTTAGAGTCCTTCAAGTATATGCCCACAAATGGTATGGCTGAATCTTTTGTTCTATTTTATTTCATTTTATGAAACACTTAATACAGATTTCCATGGTGTCTGGACCAATTTGATTCCACCACCGTGTGTAAGTATTCTGCTCTCTCCATTTCCTCATTAGTGTTTTCTGTTCCTTTTATTCTTGACTAATAATTATTCTAAAGAGTAAGGAAGAACCTCAAAATATTTTCATTTACATCCCTTTGATGACTAAGGATATTGAACATCTTTTCATATGTGTATTGGCCATTTGTACTTTTATTGAAAACTGTGAGCTGTTTCATTGGGCCACTCACTGATTGGGTTGTTTGCTTGGTTTTGTTTTGGATTGTTTTCTTTCTCTTTAAATATTCTAGATGTTAATCCCATTCTACAGGCTCTCTCTAAATCTTTTTATTTTCAGAGCATTTGAATCCTATTCAACCCCGTTCATCAATTCTCAGAGTCGGTTATAGTCATTCATTTAATTCTTTGTCTGAGATTTCACCTAAATCACTTTCATTAGAATCTATTGGGAATCTAAGGGGAATCTATGGAACCTGTCAGTTTGGAAGCTAGTAAGTGTCACTCCAGACTCACTCAGTATCACTCTGGCCAGATTTCTACCCCCTGGGATGTGGTATAGTTTAGACACAGCTTCCCCCAACCTGTTAGAGGGATTCTACATACCAAGACTAAGGTAGTACTCCCCTGACACTTGCCCTGAGGTCCCAGGGGCAACCATGCAGGAAAGGACTTTGCCTGGAGGGCCGTCTAGCTGCTGACTCTTTAGGGGTCCTTTCCATTCCTTTTTGCCACTACTCTACCCAGATGCTGAGAAGATAAGATTTTCCCAGCATCTAATATGGTGCACTGAGCCCAAGATTTCTGTCTGGTTGGGATGCAAGTGAGGTAGTTTGAATATAACTGTCCTCCATAAGCTCATGGGGAATGGCACTATGTGGCTTTGTTGGAGTGGGTATGGCCTCCTTGGAGGAAGGGTGTAACTGTGGGGGTGGGATTTGAGGTTTCCTATGCTCAGGATACTGCCCTGTGTCTCAGGCGACTTCCTGTGACATACATATCAAGGTATGGCCAACACCATGTCTGTCTGCATGCTGACATGCTCCCTGCCATGATGATAGTGGACTGAACCTCTGAAACTGTAAGCAAGTACCCTCAATGAGATGTTTTCCTTTATAAGGGTTACCACCATGGCCATGGTGTTTCTTTTTAGCAACAAAAACCCTAACTAAGACAGGAAATCTGCTTAATGACGTGTGCAGTGTTGATTGTACTTTCTGAGTTGTTGGCTTCTTTGTGTTACTTCTCTGGTCACTGCTCCTCTCCCAGCATGCAACTGCCTGACCTCCAGAATGTACTCTGAGCACTCTTCCTCCTCTCTGATTCCTGAAGTTTCCTTCCTTTCTTAACTCCTTAAACTAAGGTAACATCTGCCATGGCTGCCCTCCTAGACAGCTATCCTCCGACTGTCTTTGGTTGGTTCCCATGTATGCCACCATTTTCTCCGTCTTACCTCAGGTCAGTCTTCACCATGTGGATTTTCTCTCTCCCACTGAATTAAAAGCTGTGTGAATGGAAGTTGTTTTGCTCATCAATAATGCCCACCTTTTTTACTGCATTATTTAGTTTTTACAAAAGGGTAGCTCAATAATATAGACGGAGGACTTCATCCAGAAGTCATCTCGGTGTGGTGCTTCAATGACTTCTCTGAGAGCCATGCAGAGCACCACCAGCCATCTTCTCAGTAAGTACCCTGTGTGTGATTGAGTCAGGTAGGAATAAAAAAGTTGAACTTGACTTTTTACTTTGTTGCTGGATCAATCATCAGGATCAATGAAGGTCCAGCGCTAATTGTTTCCCATGCTGACTCCAGTCATCAACAAAGCTACAGCATCATTGGTCCACATGAAACCTGCACTGCAGGATGAGGTCCATACCAGAGGTGAACCCCAGTCCTCTGCTCGGTAGGAGAAGCTCCCAGGGGCTTTGAGACTGCTAGAGAGTGTATGCAAAATACCCGGTTCCAGGAGATCTGACATGGTCCTCTGGCTTCCACAGGCACCAGGCATCCATGTGAGACACACATGCAGGCAAAGCCCTCTTGCACATGAAGTAGATAAATCTACATTTTTAAAATAATGAAAAATATTTTAAGTTACACTTCCTAAGTTTGATCTTCTAACAGAAAGAACTGGCCAATTCTTCTTTTGTATAAGGCAATGAGAGTCCCAAGGGCAAGTATATCCTTTCAAAGGGCCACACAAACACCCAGATTTGTCATTGGTAGGAAGTTTTTGACAGAACCAGGAGAAGAGTTTCAAGAGTGGCGATTCCCTGGAGGTCTGGCACCCGGCTCGCCCCCGCCCCCCGCCTCTTAGTTACTGTTTGGTTCTAACATCCTTTGAAGAGGTGCTCATCAAGATTCACCTCTTCATCTGTGAGAAGAGACACTGCCATCTTCATCACAGCTCTCTAAGTACATGCTCAGCCGCATTAAAAAATAAAGTTCCTCCAGCCAAACTAATGGCCTTCTATTTCTTGCTCCCGGAGATGTCAGTGGGTCCATTCCCCTATGTTCTCACTAATTTTTATAGTTCCGCTGAGCGCAGCATGTGCCTTTTGAGCTGAGTCAAGTTCATTTCCGCTGAGACCAGCCTGGGTATTTTCATCGCGTGCTTCCTTTCGGTTCCTCCTCCCTTGCAAAATTTAGCAACTTTAGTATTGTTCTCCCAGCGTGATGCTCCTGAGGAGTCAGTGTCAGCCCTCAGTGACTTCCTTACAGTAGGGCCAGCGTGATGGCTCAGACTTCTCATCTGACTTCCTAACTGTGTTGCTGAGTCAAACTCTGCTCGGAAATCTACTTGCTTCCAGCCATACTCCGGGGATCCAAATATATGTAAAGAGAGGCTGATTTTTAGATAATCATGCAGAACAGACCATCTGCTGTGCTCAGAATGGACCCTTCTCTCTAGACAGAGCCTTTTGCTAAGGAGGGGTGGATTCTTCCCACTGGAAGCATGGTAGGTGGGAGTGGGATGCAGTGAGGTGGATGGCTGAAAAGAGGGTGAGTGTGTGGTCATATCTATCCAAGCTCTGAACCCCGTGCTCCTTTCTAGGTTCAAGTCTCTGAAGAGACCTTAGTTTTTGATTAAGGAATGGGAGGTGCAGACCGTCACTTGAATGTCAAGACAGATGCAATAGGTCTAGTCTAGGAGTGCTTATAGCCTTTATTCTTTTGTTTTGTTTTGTTTTGTTTTGTTTTTGTTTTTGTTTTTCGAGACAGGGTTTCTCTATAGCCTTTATTCTTGGCATGAGTGCTTGAGCGAGTCTGTTCTCTCCTCTCCTTTCTCTCTCTCTCTCTCTTCCTCTCTCTCTCTCTCTCTCTCTCTCTCTCTCTCTCTCTCTCGTATGTGTGTGCGCACACGCACATGTGTTCATACATGTTCTTGTATATGCAGGTGTGTGTGTGTGTACATACACACATATATACTCATATACATAGGGCAGGAGACAATCTCAGTATCATTTCTCAGGTACCATACCCTTTCTTTTCAGACAAGTTTCACACTGTCTCAAAACTCACCAAGTCTCTCTTTCCCCATTGCTGGGATTATAAGCCAGGGAACAACATGCCTGGCATTTTTGCCTGGGTTCTTGGGATCGAACTGGAATCCTCATTCATGAAAGGCAAGCATTTTACTGGCTTAGCTGTCTCTCCAGCATCCTGCTGTCGCCTTTTTCTTGTGCTCTTTTGAGACAAGGTCTCGCTATGTAGTCTTTGCTGAGCTAGAACTCACTATGTAGATCAGGCTAGCCTTGAGCCCTTAGAGATCTGCCTGTCTCTATAGCCCATGCTTTTAAACCAAGATTTCCTTCCATCTCATGAACCTCTGTCCTATATCCCCCGCCCCACATACACACCTTGTGATTCTACTCAAGAGAACTTCCTCTAGAGGTTCCTAGCCTTGAGGAAGCGTACTCTTTTATGGGCATTCTGCCTTAGAAACACTTCTTCAATCTGTACCAGCCACTGGCAACACTATTGCTCCTGGACCATCTTGGACCACTCTGTCTGGAGTGGCATCAGAGTTCTCCCAAGTCACCTCTCTGTGGTAGTGACAAAGAGCCTTCCTCTAGCATCTACTCAGGGGGCTGCAGATCTGAAGGAAGCAGCTAACTGACATTTAGTTCATCATGGTTAAGTATACGGGCTAGCGTGGGTTCACAGGCTCAGAGCCTATATGAAATTAGACGATCTGGCGCTGGAATAATTTTAGAGGCGGGAAAGAATAAATACTGTCAAACCAAAATCTCACCCGAGCCTGTGGAGTAAACCTGGGTCGTGTCCAGCTTGTTGGGGTCCCCAGTCAGTCCTCACTAGCTGGGCAGACGGGAAGACAAGCATGGCGATGAGGGTTCCAAGAGTCGCTTCCACTGTTGGTTCCGGGAGAGAACCCTAAGGTAAATTTTAGGCCCCACCCACGTGATTTCTCTTATGCTCACCTTTGCTGTAATTGGCATGATTTAACCCTTCAGTTAAATTCACAGACTCTGTCTGCATGTGATTCTGAGTGGATAGTAACTTTGCTAGCATGGTAATGGTATTTGCAAACTAGAGTCTTTCAGACCGACAGGGTCTCAGGCCCAGTTGTAGGTGAAACCCCCAAGTGTTGTTCTGCAGAATGGTACAAACTTGCAGTTGTGGCCTCAGGCATCTTTGGAAAGAAGTTTTGCTCACTGGGCCTGAGATGGGGTTCACAGGATCCCCTCTCGACTCTGAACCCCAGCCCTTCAGTTTTGTATTTGTATCATGAGAGCTGTTCTGCCCTCTCTTCTTGTGACTGTCATTTTCAGGCCAAGACTAGGTGTTGCCTGCACATCCCTGTCCTTCCTTCCTGAGGACTGTACCCAGGCTGACGTCAGTGTGCACCCGGAAGTGTAAGGTCCTGCCAAATTCCCATGCAGTGTGGTATGGAGGAATGGCATATTTGCCTGGAAGTCCAGAAGATTTCTGTCAGCTTCCCCAGCTCATTACATCCATTGCTCTAATCCCTGGCTCTTTTCTTCTCAATGCTCACCACTCTTCTTCCTTGGGGCCATTGTTCCTGTGTTTGTCTCTCCATGATGTAGATCATAGCTGAGTTAGCCTTCGTAGACAAAGCCTATGTCATTTTGCCTGGTCATTTAGGAGGACTTCATCAAGACGGGGCTGATATCTTCACTTAATCTTTAATGACAGTTGTTCAGGATGTGGTGAGTGGAAGGAGCGTACAGGTCATGGTGGAAGTATGATAGGAGACAGGCTATAGTTGTAGAAAAAAATCTCTGTAAAGACGTTATTGCATTAGATCATCTAAATGGAACCAAAGGAACCAGCCCAGACAGGCTCGATAGGACACAAAAAGCCAAATAGTAGCACAAAGGAACTGTATTGAAGAAAATGAGCAATGTTCTGACCACAGAGCTGAAAGGATCCAAGAGGATTTTCTCAGCGACCTTTAAAGGAAAGAGACCACAGGTCTCAGAGCCAATCAACTCCAAGATGAAATCCATTCCAAAACCAATGGGGCTTCCCAAACCAATTCCAGCATCAGGCCATGCAGAGACAGACGTGGAGCGTCAGAAATGGCAGCAGGTGGATGGCTGCCGAGGATGGACTTCTCCTGAGTGATGAAAATGGCTTCTGAGTGTTTATACCCGTGAAGGGTTTGTCCTGAAAAAGCCAGCAGGTTGATTACACGGGGCTGGAATACACTGACTGCTAATGAGCTGTCCGTGGATACATGAAAGCTGGGCCCTCCCTCAAGGCAGATGGATGGTACCTGCTTGACAGAGGAGCTAACTCCAAGAAAAGAAAAGTCTGTACTGCCTTTTCTGTTGGCGTGTGAAACAGTTGGCAGTGGAATTCTGTTTCAGTTTGATGCGTTGCCAGATTCTGTCTCCCATATCATTCCTGTTGTTGAGCCTTGGCTAGCTGAGTGACAGAGAAAACAGTTGATTTCCAGGCAGCCAGCCTTCTCCCTGGATCTCATCAGTGGCTTCCCGTGGTCCTTGCTGGCTGTTAATTTTTTGGTATCTGCACTTTGCAATAAAGTAATATGAATAGCAAGCAGGATTTTAGTATGGAAACCTTTCTTCGGATAGAAGTTTTGGACGCTTTAATTATTTATCCCAGTAAGATTTATTGTAAAGTATCTCAGTTGCTAATCTAAATTGAGCTACACTAGCATGACTTTAATTTCCTTAAGAGCCTTGTTCCTGTTCTAACTGTTTTTTACATATATTAATGTTGGTGAGCACTCTGTAAGATAGGTACAGTGATCCCACCAGGCTCTGATGAGTGTGGGGGGCTGATCCCATCAGTTGACTGTGGAGACTGCATTCCTTAACCATGGGGTCTCCTTTGATGACACGGAAGCTTTTATGTAGCTTTTCTTCCCCTATCTCTTCAAAACTGAATTTGCCCAAGTTTCCCTGAAAGTTGGAGAGAGTGGATGATGGGGTGTCTGGGGCCTGACATGTTTCTTCTTTGTTGCACAGGATCATGGTTTTTACATAGCAGCAGCTGTGCAAAGAATATCAGGGCATGCATACACACATTCTGCATTCAAACAACAATTTAAAACCGAGAAAAAAATTCAAGGAAATAGGTAAAAAAAAAAAACAGTTCATTTTACCGATCCATTAAATCATTTATAAATAATTTGTCAAGCAGAGTTTACATTAACAAGATAGCAAGATTACAAGATAAAGCATATGAGGGAAAGGTGCATCTCAAAGTCACCGGAGGAAGTTTTATGATCTGCTTGCATGCTGACGTGCAGTGACATTGAACAAATGAGACCGACCACCGACCAATGCTACAGCCTTGTGTGGAAGTGGGGAAGCTGTTTCTGATCTGACCCAGTGAAAGGGGCTTTTCTGAAGAGACGTTGGGGGGAGCGTAAACAATAGGTGATGCTCTGTCGGACACTATTTTCAAAGGTACTTCATTTCCAGATGGTGCATAAAGCAATGTCTAACTCACTGGGTGCCCTGGAAACACTGCTGCCGGGCTCCACAGGGATGACCTTGTCAGTGACTCATGCAGATTGTGCCTTCTTGGGCCATAGACACCTGGGCATGGAAGGATTTCACTGTGTGCCCAGGATCACTTTCTAACACCAGTGTCTTCCAACTCGTACACTTAATGAGTACGTCCCTGTCCTCATAACTCCACCAGTGCAGTATTTCCCCCAGTGCCCCTCACCAGAGTGGCTCATTTGGTTCCAGAGAGACCATCAATGGCAGACCAAAGAAAGGATTCTACCCATTTAACTTAGTAAATGACCGAGGTTATTGGGTTCACTTACTCTAAGGTAATCTGTATCACCCCAACCCTACAGTCGCGTGCTCTGACTCACAAAGGTTACATGTCTGGAGTTCCTTGTACAAGTTGCAGGCAGATCACAGTTAGAGTAACATCTCCACCTCAACTGTTACTACTGATAAAACTCGGGAAAGGGATGTTGTGTGTCCTGTAACTTTCAGGATATTCCTGTGCCTTGTGAGTTTTGTTTACTCCATGGGCCTTCCATCTTTGTTGTGGTGAGCATCCCTCTCCCTCCCTGTAGGAAGTCATGTTTCAACAAGGAAATACACACTATCTCTGGTGTGTCTTGTCACACTCTGTGACCTGCCAGGACAGCTGCTTTATGAGATCCTTGAAGAAAATGTTCTCTGTTAGTCTAAAGCCCCTTGAGCCGCTGAGTCTGGGCTGTATGGAGATTCAGGACTTTGCAGGGGGTCATCAGGCCAAAGCTGAAACAATGTTTTCCTAGAGCTTTTGTGGCACCAGGAAGGGGAATGGTAGCAGCCAAGATCCCAGTAGGCACATACGCTCTCCCAGATGGGGAGCTCCCAGCTCCTGTGCAGAAATGAGTCTGCCTGGCATTGTACTCTGCTTGGCGCTGCAGGCTGAGCCACTGGGAAGAAGCTCAGAGAACAGAGAGGACAGGACTTCAGTTTGGGTTTGGGAATCCTTGAAAAAAATGGTCTTTGTGTGCTGGCCTATAGGTGAGTGTAACATGGCTATTTTAGCACTCCCTGGAAAGGGACCCAGGGCTGATCGGAGCAGCAGATATGAAAGGAAGCAGAGCAGTGGTCCCCAAATGAACTGTGGCAGTAACTGGAGCTGGTGGAGGAGAAGGGCTCTGGGTCGAGAGTGCTGTGCCAAGCATCTGGGAGACCAGGACCATGTGAACAACAGTGAACCAGACCAGCCACAGGAATGACCTATCATAGGCTCATGGCAGTGTTACCCCTGTGTGAATGCCCGAGCCCCACGCAGTAGTCCTCACGATCCCAGAATTCAGCAGTTATAGTCTTAAAAAGAAAGCTGGCCAAAGCTAATTCCAAGACAAACATTAAAAATGGGGTCCATGGGTCCTCCTTGTAGAAGACACTCCATAAGGAAAAGGAAACTTGGAAACCTAGGGGATGGTGTTGCCAGGTAGCCACAAGGTTCTTCTATGGAGCCATAATCCAAGGGTCATGCTGGGAGCATCTACTCGGGGGATGCAGGACATCCATACAGAACTCAGGAGGTGTGCCTTAGGGTCCGGAACCACCAGGGTGAGAGCCTGGTTGAAATGGGAGTTGTGGCTGGACCAGGACTTCAGGCCAAAATGGCCAGATTACCCGATGCTTATCAACTCTTGTGGAAGATCGGTGAAGAGTTCAGTCAGCCTGAATCTTCCGGAACATTCACGGAGATGGTGACGGGTCTTCTCGTGACTTCTGCGTGCTCATCTCCCTGAGTCCCTGAGTTCCACCTCTTTCCTGAAGAAACAAGTCAGATTTGTTCTCCTGTCTGCTCACTGCACATCCCTGTCTACTTCATTGTTGCCCTCTCTGCTGCTCCGCTGGAGCAACGTGTGGCGACCGTGGCTGTAGCATCGGATGTCATCTGACATCTTCATGAGAACGGAGACGCTGAGGGTGAAAAATCAAGCATGAACGCCGGGCCTCAGCGTGGCCTGTTTCACAGAGCTGTAGAGAATCATGTGGACGTTTAGGGAAGCGCGCCTTGACAGGAAGGCTCAGCAACGAGCTCGAATTCTAAGATGCCTTTCATGTGCTGCCCTGCCGTTTGGCTGTGAAATTATTTCTGCATTCTTTCTTCTCATCTTGCCAGGTAATTATAAGCTTTTAGTCTAATTTAGATGAGGTTGATTAGCCAGGCCTGCTCTCGCTATAAACGAAGTTAATGAATTGCAGATTTTTTTTATATAGTTTTTCCACCTTAGAGGCAGGGCAGGACTTATCATTATTGAAATGTGGGAAATGTTTTTAAGAACTGTCATGCATATTGAGCGTTCATGGAAAACCGCTTTAGTGATGTAGCTGTGAGTGCCATGTATGAACAAGAAGGAGAAACAGCACATGGTTATGCGATTTATTTCACCATGTATATTCTCATGCTGGGGATAGCCAGGAAACTGTATCTGCAGGTTAGGATAGCACAGGGTGGCAACCACACACGCTCTTTCCTCAGAACTCTTGATCTGGATGCAGCTAGCTGATGGACAGCAGCAGTCTGGAACATGGAAGTTGCTTCATGAATGGAGGGCAGGGGGCTTTCTTCTTAGGACACAGGCATCACAGAAAGTCAGTCAAGGTGCAGCGAGCCCCTTCCCCATCTGCAGGCCACATACCTGCATATCTGCTCAGGCTTCCCAAAGGCAAGGACATTCTGTTTCTCTGAGCTTTCGCTTTGGAAGGGGCTTTATAAGTGATCGGCACCTCGCAGACCTTGTTTGGAGTCAAGTCTATTAAATGCCAGTTTCTTTGCCAAGGTCCCTTGTGTGTTTCCCTCAGCTCAAAACCTCTGACAGGAGTAATACGGTTCAGCTTTACACATAAGGGGCAAGTGAAGCAGAAGTCTCTTGAAAACTGCTTCAACATGAATTTGAGCAAGCCAGGCTGGCCCGTGCGGCAGATGGGAGCTGTGCCCGGCATGGAAACGCTCAGTTAGGACGCAGTGGTAGTGGGGTTAGGAAGGCTCTGGTGGAAGGGCAAGGCCGCAGCTCCAGAGGGGCAGGTTCTCCCTTACTTAGCACCGTCACCCATGCTGGTTATAAAGTGTGTTGATTTCAGGTAGTTCCACAAGGCAGCTGTAGTAAAGAGGAGAGAGTTGCTGCCTGCTCTGCACATTGGAGACCATGGTGCTGGGCACCTGATTTCCTCGAGAGCAATCCAGGGTCATCTGAGGTGCTCGGTGACCCCTGAGTCATCAGGGAGCAGAGATGGAAACCTAGCTGAGTTCTCTCTCAGGGCTCTGAGCAACAACATCGAGGAGGCTCGTGCCAAGTAGACCTGCCAGGGATTGTCACTGGCAAAATCATGAGAAGCCAAAAGGACAGAGATTGCCGGGGAAGTTGACCATGTGGACACCACTGTGAATGTCACAAGGTGACATTAAATATATGCGTGTCTACAGCTGCCAAGCTCTGGGGCACCTGCTGTGCAGCTGGGTCCTGCCTCCTGCTCTGTGTGGTCTCTGCTGTTCCCTGCCTTGGTGTAGCCTTCAAGCATAGCCAAGAAGGAGGAGGCTGAAACAAACCAGGACCAGCAAAACACCCCAGCAGGGAGCACTTATTTTTTTTTTGTGGGGGAGGGTGAGTTACATTTAGGTCAAGAACTATAAAATTTGTTAAGCCGAATCGATCCAGAAACCAAGGACTTTAAAATAATGAATTGCAGCCTTGTTGCTACTGTGCCACCTCGTATTTATTTGGCTTCCTGCACTAAAACCCAACGTGTGATGTATTTAGAAAAAGAAGAATAATGGCTTGGGCATGATTTGTCAATGAGTAATAGGGAACCAGTTTCGTCTGTCACTTTTTAACAAATGTTATTCGTTTTATTAATATCCAACGTGAAATAGGTGAATAACAGAGAGGCCTGGGGATATAGATCAAAATTCAGGTTTTTAGCTCAGTAATACCAAAAGTGGCCATTTGCAAAGATTCAGGGCATGAATCAACCACAAATCATATTTCTGAGGTTGGCTTCTTTTAGAACCTAAGAGTGAACCAACAGTATTTTAGCAAGGAAATAGTTTAATCCAGAGATTTAATATAATGAATCCTGTATGTAATTTAATGAATTTGTTCAATTCTTTGTATTTAACAGAATATAGGCCTTAGCCAGAGTTGCTAACGATGACAGGTTATAGTTAAAGCTGCAATCACCATTGAGGTCATCCCGTACGCCAGGTGGCAGGAAGGTCTGTTTGGGGCAGAATCGCCTGTATGGGTGCCATTGTGCAGGATCAGAACCCTCATAACAGCATCTCCCATGTGTGCCTGCACATACCACAGCCCAGTTCATACGTGTTTCGTGGATACCAAGAGTTAAACACTGTGAACCAACTGTCCGTGGAGGTGGCTAGAGCCACTGCAGCCCCACCAGGTGAGCCCCTCTCCACTTCCATTTCTAGGACACACTGGAGTCCATGAAATAAGAAGTGAGGGGCCATTCCTGCTTCTATTACACGATATCTTTAAGTTAGAGTTTCAGAGGGATAGAGAGGTGGCTTAGCAGTTAAGAGCACTTTGCTGTTCTTTCAGAAGACCAAACTCAGTTCCCAGGACCCTCATCATCAGACAGCCCACCGATGCCAGTAATACCAGCTCCAAGGGATTCATGGGTTCATGCTGTATGGGTACCTGCAAATATGTGGTGATGTGCACATACACACACCCGCATGCACACATGCACACACGCACACACTATATGGAATGCTAGTACCTACTAAGAGTACTTCACGTGAGGCCTGGGGTCTCAGTTCCAACAGTGGCTCCATACCAGGCCCCTGGCGGTCTTGGGATTTCTTCCAACAAATCCACTGATAGGAAACCTCAGAGGAAGCACCAGCTAAGGCCATGAGGAATCTGCTCTATCAGGGGTCTGTACACTATTTCCACTGCACGACTCATGCAACCTCACCTCACTGAGCAGGGAGATAGGGCCACCACACGAATCACCTCGGAACTCATGTCTGTGAGGGCTTAGTGGAACCCACTTGCCCGTGAGTGTCAAGGAGCTTAACATCTTAGAGCCACGCCAGTGCTGGGGAGAAGAATGATTTAAAGAATAAAGAGAAAATGACTTCAGATCCTGGAGTGCTCTGAAGGTGACAGCACTCCTCTTTTATCCAGATCACAACCTGTGTGACCCTGGGCAGCCGCACTAACGCGGCAGCCAGGTGAGTAGCTCATACCTATGCAACACAGAGGGAATCTTGCTGACCTGGAGCTCAGGTTCTCCTCTTCCATATGCAGATCTGTCTGCCATAGGGATGTGGGTTAATTACACACCACCTCTCATTTGCAATGGGTTATCTTAATAGCATTTTATTTTGCTATTCAGTTGTGAACTCTTTTCTCTGAGGTTCCGTTAGCCCTGGTCCGCAGACGCAGCTAGGGCATGAGGGTGACGGGTCAACTCTTGTACCCGGACAACTGGAACAAGAAGGCAGCATGGAGGTCTTGGGTTTAGGGAGGGTCAGTGAGAATGTTATCCTGCCGCTAACGTGACGTATCCCTCCACATACTCTTGGGAAAATGCCCCCATCTGCTGCGCTCTATGAGCTAGACCCAGTTTACAAGCTTCGGGCAAGGAGCTGGAGGTTGAGGAAACACAAGCAGAGACAGACCAACACAAGGACCTCCAATCACCAGTACAAAGCCCTTCTTTAATAGCACCATGGAGGCTTAAATACCCAGCAGTCAATGGCCAACAGGTGAAAACCCCATCCTCTGACCCTCTAGGCAAAGCACAGCTTTTAGTAACTTCAATTAGAAGGCTCTAGCAGGGAAGAGCAGCTGAAGGCCAGGACTCAATTGGTCCCAAGAGGAAAACACGAGGTAAAGCCTTCCAGACCGAGGCAGGGACCTGTCTGTAGTAACCTCTGCTGCTCGTCTGCTCTAAGGAACCTAAGAGCCCTGTCACTTACAGCGCTTGTGTCCTTCTCATATGACATTGGTAGTGAGCATTTGGAACGTGTCTTTTAGGAGCTGCCTGCATACGTGTTGCCCAGCATCAGCAAGTTGGAGGTCACAGAAAAACAGGGTATCACTTTCCCAGAGCAGAAACCTGATCCCAGCAATTACTGAGGTCTTGATATAATGTCATGATCTTCAAGAACATTAGAAGCCTCTGCTCAGTCTCAGTTCCACCGCTGCATTCCTGTAATGTTGATCTCCATTAGAAGAGAAGGACCATGCACGACCTCCGGCCATTTTCCTGCCAGACCATCAAACCTCAATAACAAAGATTCCGTGCATTTCCACAGTGTTGTCTGTACTTATAAAATGTTTATAGGCTTGTTAAGGAAACTGCAAAGAGTTACAAGGGGAAAGTCAAATGTAGCTGTAATTCCTCCAATCAGACAGAATCGCCATAAGTGTCAGGAATAGCCTCTGATCTTCTTTTCACAGTGAGGCCAGGTCATCAAGAACGGTTTCCATGTAGCTGTCCACACTCCCACTGTGCTGGGAGTTTCTACGTCACTTGGCACTCCTTAGCATTCTGTGCAAAACCATGCTGTCATTTATTTAGCCATTTTGCCTTAATTGGACCTTTGAAAAATCTAGACTTGACATTATTTTGTAAGAATAAAAATAAAGAAAGAAATGAAACATCTCAAATTACCATAAAGTCTTGCCCAAAATTCAGAGAGAGAGAAGTTGGGTAGAGCTGCACATTCCATACAAAGATACCCACATGGGACTGATGTCACTCATGCCCGTGGAAGACACAATATAGTATCGGGCATCCTCAAGGGGAAATTAAGACAAGTATGTCATGGGTAACATAGGAAGCTCCGCTAGTGAATCCCTGGGTTCAATTCCCAACTCTATTAACCAGGCATGGTGAGCCCTGACGAGTATCAGAATTTCAAAGTTATGCTCGGCTACAGAGTGGGTTTGAAGTGTGCCTGGACTACATGAGATCTTTTTAGGAAAGAAAGAGCATATCTCTAGTATTTCAAATGAAGAACTTAAGAATTCAAGCATGTTCAAATGTTAACATTGCTGTGTTTCCAGTCAAAAGCCAGAGATTTTTCTTCTCAGAAAGAATGCCATGGGCTGGAGAGCTAGCTCAGCTGTTGAAGGTTATGACTCACAACCAAAACCATGTTATATAATTGTCTTAGTCAGGGTTTCTACTGCTGTGAAGAGACACCATGAGACCATGACTCACACAAAGGAAAACATTTAATTGGAGTTGGCTTACAGTTTCAGAGGTTCAGTCCATTATTATCATGGTGGGACATGGTTATGTGCTGGCAGACGTGGTGCTGGAGAAGGAGCTGAGGTTCTACATCTTGATCTGCAGGCAGCAGAAGGAGCCTGTGTTCCACACTGGGTATAGCTTGAACATAGGAGACCTCAAAGCCCACCCCCACGGTGGCACCCTTCCTCCAACAAAGCCACACCTCCTAATAGTGACACTATCTATAGGGTCCATTTTCTTTCAAACCACCACATTCCACTTCCTGGCCCCCAAAGACTTGTAGCCATATCATAATGCAGAAATGCATCCAGCCCTTCTTCAGAAGTCCCCGTAGTCTACAATGTCTCAAACTTATTTAAAAATCTAACATTTGAAGTCTCTTTTGAGATTCATGCAGTCTCTTAGCTGCAATCCCCTGCAAAATCGAAATTAAAAAGCAGATCACAGCCTTCTAACATATAATGGCATAGAATATACATCACCCTTCCAAAATGTAGGGAAGGGAGCATAGTGAAGAAATACTGGACCTAAGCAAGGACCAACTCCAAACTCCAGCCAGGCAAACTCCAAACTCTGCATCTCCCATGTCTGATGTCAAAATGCTCTTCAGATCTCCAAACTTCTTCTTTCAGGTGTGTTGACTGTAACACATGTCTTTCTCTTAGGCTGGTTCCACTCCTAGTTAGCAGCTCTACTCAGCAGGTAGCCCACAGCTCTGGCATCTCCAACATCTTGGAGTCTCCAAGGCAATCCAAGCTTCAGCTTCACAGCTTCATGCCATAGGCTCCCTGGGCCTCCATTCAGGGACATCTGTGGCACGTGCCTGGCCTTAGTGCTTTCCTAATGGAGGAAGGTTCCATAACACCTTTCTTCTATCCTTGACTCTAAAGCCAGAACCACCAAGTTCTGCTGTTTGCTGAGACTGGAACATGGCCCCCTCATTCAATTATACCTTCACCAGCTTTCTGTGTCCTAAGCTTGGCTGTCCTGAAACTCGCTCTGTAGACCAGGCTGGCCTCACACTCAGAGATCTTCCAGCCTCCGCCTTCCAGCGCTGGGATTAAAGCTGTGTACCACCAGGCCTGGCTCTGAGCTTTCCTTTAATTCCTCTTCACCAATTGGAAGTTTAGCTGGGTGGAATCTTGCCCTGAGGTCACCACTCCCTTTATTCCATTTCTTAATCTGTTTATCTCTGTGAACACAGGACCTAGCTCCATTCCTCTTCCTGGTGTCCCCTTTGCCCTCAGTCTCCACATTTTGTAACTGTCCATGCTCAGCTTGCACCTTTTCATTATAGACCTTCATAAATATGACCCCTTGTAGCCACACAACAGAGTCTATACGAGGCTGTTTTGAGATTTCCTCTGCCAATGGAATTAATGCAAATCTCTTCACTTAAGCCTCAGGAAGGCTCTTCAGACAATGGTGAAAGACAGCCACATCCTTCACCAAAATATTACAAGAACACTCTCTAGGCAACATACTAAAACGCTTCCCCTCTGGAAGTTCTTGAGCCAGCCTCCCACTTGGCACCGCTGTCTGCCATGCTCCTATGAGTGTGGCCAGTTAAGTCCCACTGAAAGCATTCAACTGCTTTTCTAATCCAAACTCCCAGAGTCCAAATTCCTCCAAACAAAAGCATGGTCAGGTTTATCCCAGCAACATCCCAGTCCCTGGTTCCCAACTTCTGTCTTAGTCGCTGTACTATTGCTGTGAAGAGACACCATTGCCATGTTAACTCTTATAAAAGAAAACATTTCATTGGGGCTGGTTTACAGTTTCAAATGTTTAGTCCATTATCATCATAGTGGGAAGTATGGCAGCATGCAGGCAGACATGGTGCTGGAGAAGAAGCTGAGGGTTCTACATCTTGATCTGCAAGCAGAAGGAGCCTGTGTTCCACAGTGGGTATAGCTTGAGCATAGGAGACCTCAAAGCCTGCCTCCACTGTGGCAGCCTTCCTCCAACCAGGCCGTACCTACTCCAACAAAGCCACACCATCATAATAGTGTCATACCCTATGGGGCCATTTTCTTTCAAACCACACAGTAATAAAGCATGTGGTGCTTTTTCTGCGTAAGTGGTACAGAGAGGGTCTGGACGGGACTAGAGAGCTCGGGACTTCCATCAATCTTGAGGTTACTGCTACAGTATGCTCAGAGCAGGGGTGGTCTAGAGAAAGTGAAGCCTCCCTGGAGATGGCCAGTGGCTCAGCCCTAAACACATCTCAGGTTCTCCTAGGTGGCCATTAAAGGAATTTCCCACACCTTCCTCCATTCAAACAGGAATAGCAGACAAGATTCAGCCTGTGATGGTGATAGACTCCCAGTTAGATTCAATTGATACTATATGGGATATTCATACTTATTCTGAAGCTCATCCCTGATTCCCTGAAATGGGATGTACTTGAGGTCTTGTCCACTGTCCGGTAACCTTCCTAGACTTTATCCTGGCTAGGTTTATGTCTGCTTGACACAAGTTAGAGTAATTTTGTAAGAGGGAACTTTGATTGAGACAGTGTTCCCACCAGATTGGCCATGGGCAGACCTATGACACATTTTCTTGATGAATGATTGATATGGGAGAGCCTTGCTCACTTGGGTGGTGCCACCCCTGGGCTAATCGCCCTGGGTTCTCTAAGGAAGCAAGCTGAGTAAACCCGTGAGAAGCAAGCCAGTAAGCAGTATGGCTTCTGCTTCAGTTCCTGCCACCAGCATCCAGCCCTGTGGCAATTCTTGCCATGACTTCTCTTCACGATGGACTGTGACCAACACATCTAAGCTGAAATAAGCCCTTCCTTCCTCAGGTCGCTTTTAATCATAGTGTTTTATCCCAGAAATAGAAGCCCTAGCTAAGGCAGGCCTGACGTCTTGACTGGTGTTCCGTCCACTCCTCACTCAGACAAGGAGAAAGTTCAGTTTCAGTACCTTCACCCTGGGCCGCGGGACTATCAGATAAATAGCATCACCCAGAGCAGCGGTGACTCCATTTGAACAGCTGTACTTCCCAAGTGTGTGACATGACTTTCACTCTGACTGTGAGCTGGTGTTTGCTACGCAAACGTGATAGGCGTGTCTTCAGAGCCTCTTTGATATAAAACCCTATTAAATACTGAGGTTGTACAAAGAACTTAACACTTGATGTATTTGAAACTTGGATTTAAAACATGTTATATAAAATATAATTAATGTCACTTTTCAAGTGAATAGTGTTCAAGTTTAACTGAAGACACATAATCTTTCTTCAAGCTTTCAGACATTTAAATAACAAAGTCTGCCTTTTTAATTTCAGCACGTTTCTCTCTCTCTCTCTCTCTCTCTCTCTCTCTCTCTCTCTCTCTCTGTCTCATGTCCAGAGAAATTCAAAACTAACTGTGTTGCTTTTAGTTGGAGCTTTTTTTAAAGCCTGTTTGAAGGCACAGTCATGTCAGACCACCTGAACTACACCCACCCACCCTCAAATCTGGGGACCAAGACCAGAGACAACACTAACATGTGTGGGTTGCGATGCTAACATTCAGCTGTCAGTGCTGAATGCCACCTGCTGTGAGCGAGAGCCTCTCGTGTCATCTCCAGCCAAGTGGAGTGGCCTCATCAGGGCCTTTGAGTTTTCTTCTTTGCCTGATTCAAGTGACATTGAACTACTGGTAAAGATTCTGCAGGCTTCAGGGCAGCTTCTGCTGAGACTCAATCTTCAGTCCAAAATAGAATGATGAGCCCTCTGCGTTGTCAAGAAAAATTAAAATAAAATAAAAAAGCCATGGTTCTCACGGAGGCAGAGGCTGGCTGCAGACGGGCTGTGCAGCTGTGGCTGGAACACGAGAGGAAGCCAGCATTAAGACTCATCAGTGTCATTGTCCTGGCTGCGCAGAGATGAAGCCTCCATTTAAGCGGCCTCCAAATGCTATCATTAGTAAATTGGCCAAAATGTAGACTTGGGTGTGCTGTCTTCAGGGGAAACTTTTGAGAAAACATAGAGAAATCTAGAAAGTAAAGTTTATGGAACAAGGTGGAGGAATCAGCAAACTGAGCTTGAATGGCTCCATGCAAGCTCTCTAATGGCCGTGGCCCATGTGGCTCCTCCAGAGGGTGACACCACTATGGGGGGGGGGGTGCTTACCGGCCCTGTCTTCAGGACCACACACTGCATCCTGGCAAGAGTTTCCTAGGCAAGGACACAGGCAGGCATGCCAGGACATAGTTACAGCTCCCCAATCTGTAAGGTCACTTTCTCTAGTAGAGAACTCCCCTACACTGCATAGAAGAGGTCTAAAATGAACACGTCTGTGTGACATAGCCAAGGACAGTGACATAGGAGTGGCTCAAAGAGGCATGTCACACACATTTGTATGCGTGGTTCACCGGTAGACTTCTGACCTCAACCTGACCCTCCTCTCTCATCTCCACCTTAAAAGGAAATAGGAGGTGAGATTCACCAGAAAAGCCAGAACAATGTCCTCATCAGGCAGAGAATGTGCTAGATTGAGAGGGGTGGTAGGCTGTACCAATGAGGCCTCAAGGTGCTGAGCAAACCAAGGCTACAGTAGAGCTGTAGGGATCAAAAGCTACCATTACTATGCAAAAGGCGCATCTCCTCCCTGCCATCTTAGAACCATAAAGAGGCCCAGACACAAAGGAGTGGACAGTTGACAGGACCGTCCCACAGAAAAGGTGGGGCGATACAACCGAATAAGGTACAGGGCCCACCCAGCTTTGAGTGATGTGGGTCAGGTTTTGACACTTCAATTTAGTAGCAGAAGTTCCGAATCTTAGTACCAGTGTGAAAGAAGATAGAGTGGTGTGGGACAATGGCCTGTATTCTGTCAATTATATTTTAAATAAATACTGATTGGCCAGTAGCCAGGCAGGAAGTACAGGCGGGACAACCAGACAGGAAGTAGAGGCAGGTCAAGGAAAACAGGAGAATTTTGGGAAGGAGAAAGCCCATTCCTCTGCAGTCCTAGCCCTGACCACCAACCACCGTCATCCTCCTAAAGACATCTGGACACAGGAGCCATGCTTTTGGCACAGGTGAGATGTTATCTCCCTGCAATCTGGATGCAGAAGCTGCACTGTCTCCCTGAGAATCTGACCCTTTCTTTGAAGGATCTCCTGACCCACCTGCCACCTGTCTGATTCCAATCATTCCTCTTGTGGCTTCTGCCATTTCTTGAGTAATTTGTGTTACTCAGTCATCAGAGTCTCCAGGGACTCTCCAGATGCTGCCACACTGGCCTTCGCAACAACACCATGGGACTCAGCTGATGACAGAGAAGGCAGAGTATGGAAGCAAGGACATCCATGACTGTGCCCCCGCAGAGGGTGTGCTAAACCTCCCTGCCTTGCATCTTCTTCACTGTGCGTCTTCTTCCCTGGAAACTTTGCTGACACGGCTTTGTGTTCCAGCGGTTGGAGGACCCTGCTGGAGAATGTGCCACCTTCCTCCACCTTCGAAGAAGTGTGAGTGGCTCGTATTTGCTAGACACCTCATCCCTTGAAAAATAAAAGCAAGCATGGTGCGTTCCTGCGGTGCTGGATGGAGCCTGCATCGTGTTAGATGTGCTCTTAAATCATCTCTGAGCTGTGTGAGCACCTCTAGAACTCAGTGAAACAGGAGAGTTTTTCCAAGTGGCTTCAGAGAAGTGAGAAAATGTACCCATGTCTTGTGTTCAAAGGGCAGAGGAAATAGGTAACATTCAGAGAGTGGGGAAGGCAAAACTGTGCCACCAGTGTGAGAATGGCATCCCCACTCTGTCGTTAGCTGACTGCTCTGGAAACACCTAGTCCACAGTTCCTTCCTGCTCCGGTGTCTGGGAGAAGCCCTGGTCACAGAGTCGGGGGGCTGAACCTCAAAGAGGAACTGTGACACAGAGCTCTAAGAAGGCCCATTTCCCACGCAGAAGAGACTCCAAACGTCTCCTGTTGTGCTCTTCCGAGCACAGCCGGCATTGAGTTCCAGTGTGAAAGAAAAATAAGTCACAAAGTAAACTTAGCTAGAAAACGTGAGAGAACAATGTGAAAAGAGAAAACTCAAGGAGTCAGGACAGCAAAGAGTCGCCAGGGAGGACCGACGCTCATTAGGTTGCATTCACATGGATAAGGGAGTGGTTTTCAGAACCGTCAGACGATTGCGCTTTCCTATTTTTGCTAAGGATGTGATGGGAAATTGAGCATGGTGTCAGATATAGGCACTATTAATTTTATAGCACTGATTAATCCCATGCACAGTCTCACAGCTCTCTCTGTCCAAGATCTATTGACCTTGAACGTGGTAAGATGAAGAGGCTGGGGCAAGGAGGCTTGCAATCACTCAAATTCAGGATGCCTGAGAGCCTGGCTAATGGTACCATTGTTCTGCCCCCGTCACAGCTTGTTTCCTAGATTGCACGTCTCACCTTTTGTGTTAAAGTTGGAGTGAAGTGATTTTCTTTAATAAGTGGGGAGAGAGAGAGTGAGTGAGTGTGTGTGTGTGTGTGTGTGTGTGTGTGTGTGAGTGAGAGAGAGAGAGAGAGAGAGAGAGAGAGAGAGAGAGAGAACAAGCTCCTGATCAGTTTTCACTCCTTTAGCCCATAAAGGGACATATATGGGCTCCCTAATAAAATCAGAGTGGTCATTTAACTTGACAGTCCTTTGCATCCTTTGGGGTTCAGTCATTTACCCACCCTTCACCCATCGGTGCCCACTGTACAGACCCTGTAACTGTGGGAGAGGAAAGACAGGGACCCTCATCTCAGCTGTGGCCTTCCAATGACCAGGACATTCCCCTGCACACCTCCAGACTTGAGTAGGAATAAGGTAGAAATAAAGCTTGGCCTGAATCTAAAGCCTGGTTAGACATAGAAGGACCATCATATCTACATCAAGACATATTTGGTCAGCCATGAGGGGACACGAGACACAAAGACCTGTATGCTCACCTTCCGCCCATGTCCTTAGTTGATCCACATTCCAAGACTTCCTGTTAGCATCATTTGAGCAACAAGGGTCAAGGTAAATTATACAGTCACTTCTGTGCCTAAAATTCAGGGTTGACCATAGACCTCACCTGCCCACCCTTCTTGGGGCATTCTGTTCCCAGAGTAAACAGTGGCTTTCCTCCTTCAGGGCTGTAAGCCGTGACCCCAACATGATGGTGTGGTAGGGATGCAGCCTCGTTATCCTTCCTGTCCACCCTCTGCCGTTTTCTTGGCATGGTTGTTATCTAAGCCGTCAACGAGGTAACGTTAGCACACATGAAAATCTTCTCTGTTCAAACTCTTCATTTGCATGTGTATGTGAGTTTCAAATGAGGGACTGTGTGAGATCTGAGTCTTTGGGTCTGTTGCAGAGTTCCTTCTGGCTTTGAGAGAGCACTATGGAGCAGCTGTCTCCAAGGAGACTGTACTTGGTTAGAACTGGCTATGGTACTGGGTCTGGGTTCCTAGGTCTTAGGGTGGTCTCGGAACCCACCATATCCCTTGGAGGCATGGCTATCTGCTAGCATGAAAACACGGCAATGTGTGTAGAAAGCACTGTTGGCCAGGCAGAATGGCTACAAAGCTGCCATAAGCCATTTTAATGAGACACTGAACCTGAACCAAATGGGTGGTGATTGTGGACCTGTATTTTCTCAGTGTCGAGAGGCCATGAAATGAATTTGACTTCATCCCTATGTGAGGACGCTCTAGCTTGTTCCTCGGCATCTTCCATGACAAACCTGCCTCTTTCTTCCCCACGTTTCCTATTGGCTAGCAGGTAGCAATGCGCTGGCACTGGGGTGGTGATAGTGGAGTGTGTAGATCCAATTATGATACACTTGTATGAATCCTGTTCATGCTATAACAATCGGTGATATTCAATGCCAGAGGACGTGCGTATCCAGATTCACAACCTCCCTGCCAATGTCAAAGCCCTCCATGAATGCACAAACACTGGAGTCTAAACATGCAATTCTGTTTTTAAATGTATGCCAGGATGGTGACATGATGGTGGATTCTTCTGTATGTACAGGATGCCATAATGTTGATACATACCCCATGTGTATAGAGGCAATTATATGTGTGTGGTGTGGTACAGAATACCCTCTGTCTGCGCTGTATCTCCTTGTTCAGATGAGTACTGTATGCTGCCGATCACAGGACAGCCAGGTACTGAAATCAGCGCATATGGGTGCATGACAGCTCCTGAAACAAGACCCTGGAATGCTGTGCAGACACGGAGGTGGGGTCCAGACACCTAGTCCAGCTCCCTGGGGACATACTGGATAAGAACACATGTCCATTCACCTTCCCTTCCAGTGTCCCCATATATGCAGGGCAGAGAGGTGAAGTGACACTGGTGTCATAACCGTGTGATAATCCATGCTAACACAGCAGTGTCTTGGCTGCACCAACTAGAAAAAGCAACTAAAAGTGAGTGTGGGGACCTGGGATGGCCTCTCACCAGAGGGGAAATTGATGTCCCAGCAAACCCACCCAGAGTGAACTCACAGGAAACATTGCAGCAGCCACTGCAGTCTTTAAGCAGGGAAGATTGGCATGCGTACGACCGCGATCGCTAGAGTAGGGGCTTCTCTTGGAGGATGACTCAGACATCTCAACAGCCTATCCCAATGCTCACAAGATCAAATAAACCCCAGAGTTATACAGGGAAGCTGAAGTGTATTTGCAGAATCTGTCTGTGCAGGGACCTCAAAGAGGAAAGGGGCGCATGTGGGATCTTGGGGCTGTTACAGAAAGGGACGGCTTGCTCTGAGGTTGTCAGTACAAAACACTGAGCTCTGAGCACTGATATTAGAAGAAACAGAGAAGTGTCTCCGTGTGTGAACCACACAGGCGGTCAAGTGTCTCAGTTATGGGAATGATTGCAATGTCAATGGGACAATAGTAAGCATGTCTTCACTTGTGTCTTGCAGAGGAAGAAGGAGGAGACTTGGTCCAGCCGGGCCTCAGCTTCCCGGGACCAGCGGAAGAGGACATAGGTAAAGTAAAGCCACTGGCAGGGGTTGGGAGGTTGCAATGACTGCTCAGAGTCTCACTCACTTTGCCACACCCCATCACTGGGAAACTCACGTTAAACTTGTGGAACGCATCTGGCCTGAGAAATGGTACCAGTGAGAAGCAAGAAGCCGTGTTGATGGTTTTATGATAGTAAGCAACTTGTGAATCCCTCATGAGAAAAGGCTTTCCTGAACCCTCATGTTGGTATGTTAAAGACATAAGAATGCACAGGCTGCATGCAGAAGGAACCAAAAAAAAAAAGAAAGAAAGAAAGAAAGAAAAGAAAAGAAAAGAAAAGAAAAGAAAATGAAAAACCTCCACTGACTCTAGGCTGGAACCTGCCCCTGTTTGTCCTAAGGAAGCCAACAGTTCCACTCTTCACTGGAAGGAGTGGATGCCCTTGGGCCAGCATGACACAGGCTGAGGCAGATGCTGCTTCATCGGTCCTTTCTCTCTTGGAGGACAAGAGTAACTGTTGCCCCCTCCTCCCCAAGTGCTCAGCCCAGTCTCCTATGAGAATAGCATCTCCTCCATATTCCAGAACAGTTTGCTTTTTAACTTAAACTCATCAAGTGGGGGGTCTAAGTCTGCAACAGCATGGGCACTCACAGTGGTAGGGGTCTCTAGAGCCTGCCAGAAGAGTATCAGATACAGTCTTTCTCACACAGACCAGGATGGCAATTGTGGCAGCCAGTCCTACTTTTCCTAGTGACAGCCAGAACAGTAGGAATTTTCCCCCAAGGGTCAGTTTTCCAGGCAGCAGGAGTTTGTGACTTAGTGCATTGGGCTCCAGGGACAGGTATGGAGGCAGAACATCAAGAACCCAACCTTAGTACATGAACTAGGGTGTGGATCTCAGGAAAGCCAGGAGCCAGTGGTTGCCTTAGCTGAGAAGAGTTAGCTTATCCCAGAATCACAGAGAGCAATGCTGAGGCTGGAGCTGGGTGGTTATCTCATAGAGAAGGTTGCACAGGTTGGGTTGGGTTAGGAAGCACTTCATGATGCTAGAAATGGAACAGGATTGACCGCTCCCATTAATTCCTCTTGTTGTTGTAGAGTTTAGGACATGATACACTCACAGTATGCAACTGCCACCCCTGTGTGTCTATGAAGCTTACCACTTGTCCCAAACGGAAACTGTGTCCCCATTCAACAACCCCAAGACCCACCGTCCTATTTTCTGTTGCTATAGATTTGCCTGTGCTTGAGAACTTTAATGTGTGGAATCCTACTGTTTGTCTTTAAGAGACTGGCCTGTTTCACTCAGCATAATGTCTTCAGGATTATTCTGTGTTGTAACATGTGACAGGATTTCATATTTGGAGCCAAATAGTATCCATCCCCCAGTGTCTGGACCATCTTGTGCTCCTCAGCTATTTGTCAAAGACCATTTCATTGGCTCACCATGTGCAGATGTCTCCGCCCCTCCATTTCCGTCTCTCTGGTAACATTGTAACACATGATAAACCCAAGTTCACTGTTGTCAGCCCCATGCTGTTCAGGGATATTTTGCCATTGGTCATTATGAGTGTGGTTCTGGACATTTTAGGAACAAAGAAGCAGGGGGCTGTGGTGATTGCTGATTTCCAGGTTCTCCCAGAGATCCTGTTTGAAGGGCACAGGTCACAGGTTTAGGAAGTGGCTCTCTGGG
>NW_004949105.1:3737025-3742346 GCF_000317375.1 Microtus ochrogaster | reverse complement strand
GGGGGGGGGGGAGTCTGTGCCTGTGCAGCACTGTTAGGCTCCGAGGAGAAGTGGTTGTTCAGGGAGCCCTCTCTGAAGCACAGGACCCCAGCCCCACCTTCAGTCCCCCCGTGTGTTTGTTAGGGTTCTTGTCAACTTGGCAGAAGTTAGAGTTCTTTGGAAGAAGAATCTCAAATGGGGAAAATGTGTGTGGGCAACTCTGCAGGGCACCTTGATTACTGACTGATGTGAAAGGGCCCAGCTCACTGTAGCAAGTGCGGTCCTTGGGCTGCTGGTCCCAAGTTGTATAGCATAGCAGTCTGAGCAGGCCATTGTCATGAAGCCAGTAAACAGAATTCCTCGGTGGCTTCTTCAGCTCTTGCCTCTGGGTTCCTGCTTTAGTTCCTGTCCTGGAAACCTTCTATGATGGACTGTGTTGTGGAAGTGTAAGCCAAATAAATCCTTTTGTCCCCAAGTTGCTTTTGGTCATTGCGTTCTGTCAAAATAATAGAAATCTAACTATGGCAGAAATTGGTGCTACACTCATGGGATATTTCTGTGACAGACCTGACCATGTTTTGGAGAGGATTTGTGGAAGGACTTTGGTACTTTGGGCTAGAAAAGATACTGAGTGTTCAAAGCTTGCTTTACTTTGTGGTTTTATTGCTGTAAAGAGACACCATGACCATGGCAACGCTTATAAAGAAAACATTTAATTGAGCATGGATCACTTACAGTTTCAGAGGTTCAGTCCGTTATCATGATGGTGGGGACCATGGCAGCATGCGGACATGGCGCTGGAGCTGAGAGCGCTACATCTTGCAGGCAACAGGAAGTCAGCTGACTGTCACCCTGAGGGAAGCTTGAGAAAAAGAAACATCAAAGCCCACCCCCACAGTGACACACTTCCTCCTGATAGTGCTACTCCCTGTGGGGGCCACTTTCTTTCAATCCACTGCGGAACTTAATGGGTTATTCTTGGGACGTAGAATACAATGCAGACATAGTGCAGACAATGGAGGCCTGGCTTATGAAGTTTCAGAGAGAAGTTGGAGTGGCCTTCCACACTCTATTGTGGCTGTTAAAATATTTTGGAATAAGAATCTGTAGTTCTGTTCAGCTGGGGCTGCAGAATTGGCTGTGATTAACAAGAGTCCACAATCGTTAAGGTGAAACCTTTGTTTTCTCTGGGACTGTTGATACTGGTCAAGAGGGGCTAAGCTGTGATCAAGAAGAAAATACCAGAGGTGAACTCTTTTGGAAAGTGTTTCACTAAAGTCATCACACAAAAGCTATGGTCCAAAAGTGATGTAGGAGTGCAAGCCAAACCATCGCCTCCACAGGTCAATTTGGTCATGGTGTTCCGTCATGGCAATAGGAGCCTAAACAAGGTACCATGACTGTGGAACCTTAAACTGGTGTCCTGCTGCATCTGATGGGCAATGCCTGGGCCCTGTTATCCCCAGAGATCCCTAATTGCCTTTTCTGATGAAGGAAGCCCTGCATTTGTTCTCACTGAGCTTGTTATTTTCCTCGCTTCCCTAAATTAGTGTTGAAAATTTAAAAATTACATACATTGCAACATATGGTGTGATTATCAACACGCAGTAGAGTTGGATAATGGTTAAATCAAGACCATTAACCTTTCACCTCACATACTTGAATGTTTTCTGTGTGAGATGAAGTAATCTTGTAGCAGCTTCCTAGTATTCAGAGTCTCTAGTTACAGTCAAGAGGGTGAGCGTGCCCCCACCAGCAGCTCCCTACTCTCTACCTCACCCCCAGTGCCACATCCGCCCTCACTTCTCCAGGATCAGCTTTTAAAGGCGACGCGTCTGTGTGGAGCCGTGGGGTGTTTGCCATTCTGTGCCCAGTGTAGTGCATTTTACATGATGTCCTCTGGGCTCCTCTGTGTCATCACTGGAGGCAGAACTGCTGTCCTTTTTGAGGTTGAATAATATTCCTCTGTGGGTGCATATATTTTATTGGTTCTCTCTTCTATTGCTGGGTACTAGATTGCTTCTCTCTCTTGGCTATTGTGACCAGTGTTATAGGGCACACTGAGGTGTTGGTATCGTTTAGAGATACCAACTTTATCTCCTTTGGAGAAGCACCCAGGAGTGTTATGCTGGGTCACCCATCCCACGTTATGATAATATGTACCCAGGGTACTTGGGGAACCTGCCATGAGATGCTTCCAAGTGTGAAAATGGCAATCAACTGAAAAAAAAAACAACCAATTTTTTTTTTTTTTACGTTAGTAATGGGTGTTTTCTGAAACTCTTGTCTCTTCCATTTGAGAGCATCTGAACTCTCTGATGCTCCTGTGTGACATATAATCCTGGGATGTGGAGCTGCAGGGTCCAATAAGATACGGGTTTCCACAGCAATTACTTCCAGTATGGGCAACTGGTCTTGATGGGACCCATTGATAATGACCACAATAAAGGAGGAAACTGGCTTTTCTTTAAAAAAAAAAAATCTATCTCCAGAGAAGAAATTCTGATGGTTGATCTGCCCTGTCAGCTTCACTGGTTCCAAAATCACTGAGGCATCACATGTCTGGGCGTGTCAATATCCAGAGACACCTGTGAGTGTGGAGGAAGGCTCTCTTTCTGGCTGTGTCTGCACTATCACACCAGGATCCCAGGCTGAATAAAAAGGAAGAAAGGAAAGAGAAAGTGGCCTGTGCAGAAGCATCCATCTCTCTGCTCCAACTGAGGATTCAGTGTGACCAGCTCTACCTTACACTCTTGCTACAAGGACATCCCCATCATGATGACTATGCCTTCAACTATGAGCCAAAATCCATCCATCCATCCATGCATCCATCCATCCCTCCTTCCTTTCTCCCTTCACCCCTTCCTTTCCTTCTTCCTCCCTCCTTCCCTTCCTCCCTTCCTTTCCTTTCTTCTTCCTTCCTTCTGTTGCTTTTGGTGGCCATTTTTTCATAACAATGAGATAGTTAATTAATGTACCCTCCGGTATTAAACTGCTCTCCTAGTAACTCTTGTGAGATTTAGCTTATTTCATAAGATGTTATAGTTGGCCGTCCACACTTGTGGAATCAACCACCCACAGCTGGAGAGTGTCTGAGAAGCATTTCACCTGTGATGAACACATGTAGTCTCCTTTCTTGTCATGTCCCCCAAAACAATATACATAGCAATCCTTTGCTCGGTGTTTCCATTGTATGTCCTGCTTGGAGCTTGAATATTCTTGCTGGGTTTTCTCAGTGCTCCTGATGCCACCTCCAATAATATAGAAGGCTAACTTCTTCATTTTCTGGGATTTTGTGTTGAACTGCAAAGGGCTTATGATTTGTTTATATTTATGAGGAATATTATGAGGTTTGCAGGTTATTTGCAGAAGCTGTCTCCAGAGAATTCCCCCCCCCCATGTGTGATACAGGATACAATATTGTGATATGCCATAGAAAAGGAGTGAGAAGCTAAGTTGGGTAACTCAAGTGAACTTATTTTCATTATTCCATTTTACTTTAATATTTTAAGTTTCAATTTATTTTTTTGGAAGCAGATTCTTGCTATGTAGCCCAGGCTGGCCTCAAACCTATAGCAGCTCTTCTGTCTCAACTTCCCAAGGGCTGGATGACAATTGTAAACCATCACACCCAGCTCAAAATTCCATTTTAAAGTCTTGTCCCCATGCAAACAAATTAAAATTGAATTTAAAGCTGCTGTGTTGAGTGTTTAGGGACATCAGGAGAGTGGGGTCTTCCTTGACTGGCACTCTGCCATCAAATGGCAGTTACCAGCTACACTGAGCCTAGATGCTGGCCAGAGTGGTACTTCTGACTCTCTTTGCCACTCAGGGCCTTGGCTGGTCCCTTCCCTTGCATCTCAGCTACAGAGTAGGTACGGCCGTGTAGAGGACAAAGACTCTCAGCTCAGCACAGGTGAGGACTGGTGAGGAAAAGCTAGCGCACAGCCAAGTCTGGGAAGGGAAAGATGCCAGCAGCCAAGTTAGAGCTGAGGCCCAGGATGGTACAGGCAAGCAACATGGTAGTTACAGGAATGAGTGGCTCTCTGGAAATCATGGTGTCCCTGGAAGCCACTAGGCCTGTACAGATATATAGGCAGTCAGAGCTGAGTCTGAGGTGGAGAGTGTCTCCTGTGGGCAATGGCTTGATTCGGGGAGGGTTGCATGAGCTCTCCTTATATAAGTACATATACTACATTGTAGTAGGAGGCCACTTGTTCAGCCCAGACTCCCAAAATAACCACATAGAAACTGTATTTATTAAATCACTGCTTAACCTATTAGCTCTGACTTCTTATTGGCTAACTCCCACATCTTAATTTAACCCATTTCTGCTAATCTGTGTATTGCCACATGACTGTGGTTTACCAGCAAAGTTTCAGCATGTCTGTCTCAGGCAGCAACTCCATGGCTTCTCTCTGACTCTGCCTTCTTTCCCCCAGCATCCAGTTTAGTTTTCCCCACCTACCCTACTCTGCCCTGTGTAGGTCTAAGACAGTTTTTTTTAATAACCAATGATATTCACAGCATACAGAGGGGAATCCCACATCACCGCACACACACACAGAGTTATACTCTGTCTACTTATAGTGTATATACCTATAGTCATAGTAGGTAAGTCATCTCAGGCTCCATCTGGGAATGTTGAAGACTGAGTTCAGAACATGGGTATGGCATGGTGCTGGCTGCTGGGTTAACCTTCTGAAGCAGAGCTCAAGAGGGACCACACAGGCCTGTACTCTGCTGGAGGTCATGTCATGACCAGGGCTGGAGCAGGTGGCTTGTATGCTCACCAGACTCTGGAGACAGATGGCAGAAACGATGAGCCAAGAGAGAGAGATGACTCAGGATTCACTGGGAGCATCAGCCAGATGCTGTTTTCAACCTGGGGCTCTTGCAAAGTAGAGAAAAACAAGCTTCATATGATTCCCCTGGAAAAGAGAGAGATCAATGCAAGCTACAAGTCCTTGGTGAATGGTGCTCAGTCAGCAAGGTCCCCAGTGTTTGTAAGATCCCCGATTTGCACTTGTCTTGTCAGTAAGAGACAAGACTGGTACCAGAGGGTGCATGTCCTGGGGACCTCCTTCCCCTGCCCCCAGACCAGCCAGCCAGCCAGACTAGGGACCCAAGTGCACTCGGCCTGGCAATGACTTCCACATTCTCATGCATCTCTGAGACCCACTTGCCTATTCTCAGGTGTGAGCACCAGAGGTAGGTACCTCTGTGTGCAGTCTGAGTGCTGGACGCGCCATCTGAGCCGCATGAATAGAAGTGTGTTTCCTGCACCCAGCTCTGCTTCCACGGAAAGGCGTCGTATCAGATGAAGCAAGAATGGCACCCTG
>NW_004949105.1:3723341-3736608 GCF_000317375.1 Microtus ochrogaster | reverse complement strand
ATAGATGATAGTAGATGGATAGATAATGGATGGATGGATGGATGGATGGATGGATTGATCGATCAGTAGATAGATAGATAGATTTAAAAGCAACAGGACCTTAGGACAAGGTGTGGCTCACTCTCACTGTCTCTGCCATCACTCTTGTGCTCTGACTAGATAGTCTGAAATCACTAGCAGTAAGTGCAGTCAGAGTTACAGGAACAAAATGTAGACACAGTGGACGGAAGATGGCTCAGTCTCCCATCAGGCACTTACCTTCTTAATGTCATCCAGAACATGATTCCTCCATGATGACCAAGGTCCTTTGCAAATTGCAACATCGAAACCCAGACTCCCGTGCCATCTTTATATCTGGGATAGTCTTGATGACTAGGTGTTTGCTTCCTGTACAAGTCAATCAGCAGGCGATGGTAAAATGACTGTTCCAAACCAAGATCACTTTTGTGCAAGGTCTTTGTCCTAGAGATAGACACAGAAGTGGAATTGGGTGAGCCCTCTATGGAGAGTAATGGCGTGCTTGGTGATGTACAAGATGCTGACCATGCTTGGGGAGAATGACTTCCAGACCCAAGCAAAGACTCATTCTTCATAGGAGAAGGAAGCCAGGATTTGCCACCAAATCCTCTACTTCCAGGAAATGTTATAGTTTGTGGGAAGGTAAAACAGCACATAAAGATGCTATGCTGTGGAGTGTGAGCATCTGGGGGGATTCCACCGGCTCTGATGCTTCTGTGCTTCCATGAAAGAGGTGGCAGGGGTGAGATGGTCCCAGCTGCTCATCAAGGAGTAATTCCCAATGAACATCATGCCTCATCCAGCCCCAGGTCAGCATGTTCCCTTCCCGGCAAGCCTGTCCGCTGGCCACTGGCCACTGTCCGCTGGCCACTCATCAGGAGACTCGAGTGTAGAAGACTAGGGATTTGTCCAGGGTTATTTATGGGGGAGTGACATTCCAGGTCTGCGCTAAGAGAGACCATGTGGTATCTTCTAGTACCCATGCTTCTCTGATGCCCAACTTTTAAACAGCATTCAGTGTATTTGACACATGGTATTGAATCAGGTGTTATCTGATTAATAAAAAAAAATGTGCTTGGAGCAAATACCGAACCAACATATATGTAATACATGTCTTCTTGTTAAATCAATTTGGCATGTGTCTGTGTGCTGACTAAATTCTCAGTATAAATCTCTCAATGTTTCATCTGAGGCCATTTGTTCAGCTTAAGGCCTTTCTCATAATGGAAACACAAGAATTTCCGCTCCAAGTATGAAACCAAAAAATTAATTTCCTTAGTAAGAAACCAGTTTCCTTAGAAATGAGAATTTGCAGTTTATAATAACTCATACGCTATGTGGACAAACATGAAGCCCAAAATCTGGTTAGGAGCTGAACAGAGAAAGAGTCTCCAGGTTTTGTTAAAGTCTAACAAGAACCAGGAGTCTGTGATGTAAGCTGAACACCAGTTAACCAGCTATAATTAGCACTAATTGGACATTTAACTCATCATCTTTTACAAGTCCCCTGTGACCAGAGTTGTCTGACTCAGAGGAAGGGCAGAGACCAGAGGTCTCCTTAGCCTACCTCATCCCTGTCTCCCAGGAGAAGTGGTGGAGGGGACACACAGATCTGAGGTCACCTGCTTACACTGCAGAGATCCCACGCAGAGAAGAACCTGAGTTCAACAGAAACCTTTCAAATAAAGCAATGAAAGCTTTTTAAATAAGTCATGAATTTTATAACCTGCCACGAGAGTCTGACTCAAGGCGTCTTTTGCACAGTCTCTTAAGCCAAGACTCTCCCATGAAATAGCCGCGTTCACCTCAGCAGAGTGAGCGAGCTGTGTCGGGACTGTGGAACCGTAGGCACGCCTCAGCAGTGAACACATGGCATTTCCCTCCGAACTTCTGAAGCTTCTCCAAGCTAAAGCCCGGCACAGAACACTGATCCCCAGCCTCCAACCCCATGAGTTGTTCTGTGAATGCCACGCCGTCATGAGTGAAGCCACAATATGAAGATTAAAAGCAAGCAGCAAAGAAACTGGTCTAGCCAGGAAATTATTTTGATGGTGATTCTGGAATGTGTGAATGAGAATTCATGAATAATCTGTGCACACGAAGAGACCTCATTAAACTCTAGTGCCTTTTGAAGATTCATGCATGCTGGTTTTTATTTAATTATTTTTAACATATTTCAGTAAAAACTCAGAATTCAGGTTCCTAGTATGGCTTCTCATGGGGCTGAATCTGGAGACTGGGGACCTGGAATTCAAACACTGCTATTTTGCACCTTCTGGGAGGATATGCCTTGACATCTCAGTGATCCATGTTTTACCAATTTCAGAGGGAGACAGGTAGAAACCCATGTCCATCCTCTGACAACCACTGTTTGCCACTGACTTTTCCTAACCTAGCACAAGCCAAGGGCAGATATTGGCTAGGAAATAATTAGATAACATTTCTGAACCTAAATATTAAGGTGACCAAAAGTATAAAATCTCATATAAAGGCAAACTCATCAGATCAACAACAGAGATTCTAAAAGCCAGGAGGGCATGGGATGTTATTTCTTTTTGAGACCTAAAATCTGTAACTGCCAACCTAGATTACCACATCCAGTAAAGCTATTTTCAACTAAAAGGTGGAATAGAGACATTCTATAATGAGCACCAGCTAAAGAACCCATGCCCACTGTGCTAGCACTGCAGAAACTATTTAAAGGAATGCTGCGAAGAAAACAGAAACAACATGAGACTACGGAAAGAATAATGCTTTCTAGAAACCGGAGAAGCAAATGGTCATGGGGAAACACACATTACAAAATGGGGTGTGTGTGTACCAGGAGCTCTAATTGGTCTTAATAATAAAAACTCAGAGTCATCTGTCAGGGAGTTAAAGGTACAGGATCAGAGACGCAGAGTGGTGAGCCACTAGAGAGTTCTTACCTCTACCAATGCTCAGCCCAAAGGGGCGATCCTGTCCTCAGACTGTATCCTCAGACTGACTGACTGAGATTGCCCTGCTCCTCAGACTGCATAAAGCTCCTGTCTCCTCCCGCCTTATCTTCCTCTCTCTGCCCAGTTATATCACTCCTGTCTCCACCTCCCTAGTGCCGAGATTAAAGGCATGGGGTCCCAAGGGCTGGGATCACCTTTGGGTGAGCTGTGTTTCTCTTTTAGACTGGATCAACTTCGTGTAGCTCAGGGTGGCCTTGAACTCATAGAGATTTGTCTGTCCCCCAAGTCCTGAAATTAAAGGTGTGTGCCAGCACTGCCTGGCCTCTAGCAGCTCAGCTCTGCACTCTGATCTTCAGGCAAGCTTTATTTGTTAAAACGCAAACAACATATTAGTATGCATGTGTGGTTGTGCATGTGTGTATGTGTGTGTGTGCGTATGTGGAAGCCAGAAGTTAATATCAGGTGTCCACCTGTCTTCCTCTCCAGTCACTTTCTTTTGTGAGACAGGGCCTTTCAGTGAACCTGGAGCTCATGGTTTCAACTAGACTGGTGGCTGGCCGTCCCCTGTGATTCACCTGTCTCAGACCCTAACATCTGTGCCAGAGTCGCAAATGGGTAACACGTGCCTGGATGTCAGGCTGGAGCTGGGAACCCAAGCCCACCTCCTAATGCTTGCACAGCAAGCACTTTTCCCACAAAACCCTCTTCCCAGCCTGGCACAGACCTTTCATAGCAACCACAGATATTAATAATCTCACTTTTCTAATGAAGAGATACAGACTAGCAGCCTGTATTAAAAATCTAGACCACAAAATAAAGAACAGAAGCACCTCCAAACCCAGTCTGACGCCATGATTTCAAAACTACACATGGGCATAAACAAAAAGAAGTATCCTTGTGAACATAGATGCACAATTTGAATAAAATACTATCAAACTGCCAAGCCATGGTAGTGCATGCCTTTAATCCCAGCTCTCAGGAGGTAGAGGCAGGTGCATCTTTGTGAGTTCAAGGTCAACCTGGTCTACAAGAGCTAGTTCCAGGACAGGCCCCAAAGCTACAGAGAAATCCAGTCTCAAAAAAAAAAAAACAACAACAACAACAACAAAAAACCACCTGAATTCAAGAACATTTTTGAAGGCTTTTAATATTTATATTTTTATTTAATTAAAAATAGAGCATTTTAAACATTATACATGGTGATCAAATTGGATTTGTTCCAGGAATGCAAGGGTAATTCTACATATGAACATCAACAAATACAGTATTAAACAGAATCACAGAAAAAAAAATCACACAATCATTCCCATAGATTTCAAAAGAGCCTTTGAAAAAAAATTAAGCATCCTTTCATGATAAACACTTAGAAATCTCAGGATAGAATAATGATAATTAAATATTTGAAAAGACTACATTTCATAACCCTGCAGCATATCTTACACTGAATGGGCCTAATAGGAAGCATTTCCCCTAAACTCTGAAGTAGAGGAAGTTTGCGCATTGTCTGCTCTCTTCTTCACTGTAGTACTTGAAATACTAGCCACAGTGATGAGGCAAGAAAATAAACAGAATGAAAATAGTGGTAAAAGGAGTAAAAGTATCCCTTCTGCAGATGAGATGGTTGTACCCATAAAGGCTCCTCCAGAGACCTTTATATCTGATATTAAAACCCTCAGTTCACTGATTTCAGTGCACCAACAATAAAATGTTTGATGAGAAAGACACCAGGGAAACAATTCTGTGTATAAAAATCCCTCATAGGCACCCCCCAAATACCCTAGGTATGAACCTAGAGACAAGAAGACATCTATAATGAAAATGTATATAGTGGTGAAGAAATAAATTGAAGAATACATCATAATGTAGGATACTCCCTTGTGTTTATGGATAAGCATAACTAATGTGAAAAATGGCTTGCAACTGAAAACCATCTGTGGATTTAATACACTCCCCATCAAAACTGAACTAAAATTTTTAATTAGTCCTAACCTTCTCATGGAAGCACAAATGACCGAAGAGCCATGCTAGAGATGACACAGTACCCAACTTCAAAATTTAATACAGAAGCAAAGACAACAGCACATGGCACTGCACCAAACATTCTGCTGTTTTGTTATACAGAAACCAATAAAATAGAATCAAGGACCCATAAGACTGTATGCATATAGTCATCGGGCTTTTTGACAAAGACACCAAAAACCAAGTGGTGCCAAATGCAGAAAACTGAGACTACAGCCATACCTTTTATCCTGTCCTAAATCAGCATGAGGGGCATCAAAGACTTTAATGTAGGACCAAAAACTTTGAAGCTATTAGAAGGAAATACTTCAAACGGTAAACAAATACTCTCTGAATTGAACTCTAGTTCCTTTAGATAAAATAACAACAACAAAAGGACAAGTGGGATCCCATCAAACCACAAAAAAGCTTTGACAACATAGGAAACTCGGTGAGACACAACCTGGACATTGGAAACAATCTTTGTCAACCACAAAATATAAAGAACTCACAGAGTTTAATACAAAAATGAATAATCCAGTCATTAGCAAGAGAAGAAATACAAATGGCCAATCAATATATATATAAAAAAAATGTGTGGCTTTTTCAGCTTTCAAGGAACTGCAGGTCAACGTGACATTACATCCTACCTGTTAGAACGCTTTTTTCGGGAAAACAACAGATCTTCCCGAGGAAGTCAGGGAAACGTATCCCTGTGTACTGCTGGTGGGAATATACATGAGTGTAGGCATTTTAGAAATCAGTATAGACGTTCATCCAAATTAAAGCTGGAACTGCAGGATGATCCAGCTACGCCAATTCTGGATAAACACCTACAGGAATCAAAGACAGACATTAGGGACCCGTGAACACCCCATTAACTGTAGTACGGCTCCTCGTGCCCACAGTGGCTGCAAACACAGAGCCAGCACGTGCAGCCATGTGTGTTTCTGTGTTGTGGTCACCTTAAGGCCCAAGATCTTCTATGGTAAATGCTTCTGGTCACCCACAGACAATCAAGGGGAAACATTTGGGTTATGGTGTCTGTTTTTGTACACAAGAGATATACCTGGCACCAAATGATGGAGAAGGTATGGGGAGACCCGTGTGATATTAGCAAAGGTCAAATATGTAGGAAAGCATGGTGAGAAGGCAGACATTTTCTGGAGGGTGGTGAGTGACCTCATAGGAGGAGCAAGGACGTAGATGTGGCATTCCTCCGTTGTTGAGCAGCTGGACCGTGGCAGGAAGGGAGTGGCCAAGGTATCTTCCATTTAATTGGTGGAAAAAAAGATGAAGCAAGAGTAACCACTGAGCAGAGTGAGGAAGGGAGATAGTGCAGTCAACACAAGCATGCACATTGTGTGTGTATTAGAATGTGCACATGGGTACACACAGACATGCAGGCACACACATGATGTGTGTGAACATACATGTGTGCGCACAGCCACTTACATACACAAACACCTGAATGGACGCCTGTACATTCACACATCATACTTGCATGCACAGAAGCACATGTATTCACACATGTTTACAGAGGCACACATGTATGTACATCACACACACACACATGCACAGAGGCACACCTACATACACACTAACTTCTTGGCCACTAGTCTTATTCACGTTCTTATCTACCCAGTGCTATAATGGGCCTCTTGCATTGACCCCATCTTTATCATTCAACTAAGGCCTGGGCTTGTTAAAGGGTTCAGTTTCAAGAAGGCAGGAAGACATGTAACTGGCATGCATCAAGAAAGCAGGAAGACATGTAACTGACATGTGTCAGGTTCTATCCTCTTGTCCTAACTGACCCTAATACTAACAGTATTCAAATGATTTTTAAAAAAACACTTTGAGAACATGACCAGAAGTCTCCCCAACCTGTGCCTACCTCAACTTCAGCAGGGAGCCATGTGGCCTGGACAGGAACAGTTAGAGCACTCAGCATAAGGGAAGACAACTGTGGCCACAGGACATCTGTAGAGTGGCCCACAAGGATGAGAGTTAGGCCAGGTGTGTCCATTAGGGCGCATGGTAATAGGGCCTCATAGTGACTTAGCAGTCAAGAGCCTCCTTTTCCTAAAAAGAAGAGAGAGTGACCTTTCACTGAAGGGAGGTTGTGACAGTTTCCACCTCATGCTCACTGCTGAGAGAGCATCCCTGCTGGACACTGGGCAGTGATGGCCGTCAGGCTCCTGCCTTTGTTGTTAGGCATCTGAAACCTACAGTCACAGTTGATGAATGATGCTTTCCTCTTGATTCAAAACATAAGACAGCGTGAGATATAAAAGTGTTCTCCACTCTCTCGCCCCGCCAGCCAGACCCGCTGCATAGGGGAGCGTTGCTGCATGCACTTCTGAGCGAACTTACTTTGGAGGAGAATGACACCTGCCAGTCTTTCTCCTACAAAGGAGACCATGAGCCATCTCAGTCCTGTTTGCTGGTGTGGACCCAGCTGGGTCTGACCTTGGGCCAGCTGTTTGCATCCTCTGTCCAGCCGACCATGAGCAGGTCACACCTAGTCTGCAGTTCCATAAACAGTGTAAGGCTTTCGCCAGACCCAGAGAAAACCAGAGCCTCTCTGCTCTGTGGAATTTGGCAGCCTCTGGGCACTGTTGTGGGGGACCTTGTCTTAGTCAGGATTTCTGTTGCTGTAGTGAAACACCATGACTAAAATGCAACTTGAGGAGGAACGGGTTCATTTGGCTTACACTTCCTCATCACTGTTCATTATGAAAGGAAGTCAGGACAGGAACCCAAACAGAGTAGGAACCTGGAGGCAGGAGCTGATGCAGAGGCCATGGAGGGTGCTGCTTACTGGCTTGCTCACCATGACTTGCTCAACCTGCTTTCTTCTAGAACCCAGGACCACAAGGATGGCAGCACTCACCATGAGCTGGTCCCTCCCCCATCAATCTCTTAATTAAGAAAATTTCTTACAGCTGGATCTCATGGTCACAGTTTCTCAATTGAGGCTCCCTCCTTTCCGATGATTCTAGCTTGTGTTAAGTTGACATAAAACCATTCATCACAGACATTCTACGATGACAGAAATACTTTTCGCACCTTCCAGTCCAGCCACCACCAGCCATGTGTGACTCTTTGCACCAGACACATAGTCCAAATGCCTGAGGAACCGAGTCCTCCATGTTGAAGTTTGTATGGCCCTGATCAAGGGAACACCCGTGAGCACCACACAATGTTACAGCCGCTTCCAGCCATCATTTCAGGACGGAGTACACAGCCAGCTGAGCTTTTTTGATCAAGGAGAATTCCTGGCCAGCACGTGAGAATTATCTGTCTCGAATGGCTCTTATGGCCACAGCTCCTTAGCTGTATTTGGCTAAGGAGAGGGAATCACCTAGAGCAGTTGTTCCTAAGACAATACCACCTCAAGGAACCTTGTAGCTCCTGGAATAGACATGCCAGTCCCTGACGTAGGGTCACATGGAATGGGATGAGTCACTTATTCATGGTGGGCGGGCTGATAGCTACTGTCCTATCTATAGTACCCTATCGGTGCAGGAACTCTGGTGCCACAGTGCAGAAGGCAGCAGGGCATCTGTGGTGTTTGATTTGGATGGAGCCCTCAAGGGAGGCCTTCAAGTCACCAGAACTAGGCAGGATCATGAGGAAGAAGGGGGGACCTGGGAGTCCATACAGTAGATGTGTGAGCAGCCACTGTGGGGGCAGCAGCCTTTGGTACCCCATCATAGAGACATGCCTCCAGCTAAGTTTCATGTGTACACGGTATGCTCCAAAGTGGTTCTCTCTGCTACCTGCAGCCCTGGGGGACAGTAACTCGCTTTGTGGCTTCATCTGTGTCATCTCAAGCTGCAACCCTGGTGGCAGTGCATCCTTTCATGGTGTTTCCTGTGTGACCTCAAGAAAAGAGAACAGAAGAGCCATTTACCTTTGAAAAACCCTCTTCTCCAGTCAGATGCCTGCCCCATCCAGTCGCAAAGGACCCCTCCCAGAGCATACAGGAACACTCCTAGAATGTACCCTGTCTTGAAACACAGAAGCCATATGCATGTGATTACCCCGACTTCCGCAGATGGGCTTGACCAAGACTTGCAAGTATGCTTAGGAATGAGGCCGGAGGTTGACGCCCTGCTGCTTATTAGATTGGGAGTTCGCTTTGAAAGCAAGACCCAGCATTTTGCAGTGTGCCTTTGGCATTTAAGGAAATGCAGACGGGGGGTTAGGGGTCACTCAGTGACTGCTCCAGGCAGCTGAAGGGAGCATCTGCCCATCTTGAGTAACAACACAGTATCTGGGTTTCAGTCAAGGCAACTTCATAGGCGATTCTTGAGGTTACGTCTATAGAGAAAGTCATTAAAGCTGGCAGCCTGGCTGGTGCTGGAGTCTGGTGTGTCTCAGGCAGCCCCAGTTGAGACCAGCTGAGGGTATGTCAGCGTTCTGCAGCATGATGTCCCTGCATTAGGCAGCTTGCCTGTACTATTTAGTCTCCCAATCAGGCACGAAATCAAGTTTGCTGATGTGTAGCTCTCACTGGAACGCCTGCTGATCCCAAATTGCATTCTGATCAGAAAGGTCTGTGAATTCTACCCTCCTTAGCCAGGCCCAGTGTGTTAGTTCCTGGGGTTTTCTGTGGTTTTTGCCTTCCCTGTCTATTCTCTGGCCATGGCAGACCACATAGGATTGTATCATATGAAGGGGGAAAGCAAGGCTATGTTTAGATCGTGCCTATGTGGCCTGCGGACAGTTGGAGTTTGAATTCACAGCAAGTGGTGAGGGTGACAGCCTCTTCCCCAGAAAGAAATGGAACCTAAATGGTCACATGACTCTCATGCCCAGCAGCTGTGGTTTGGACCCAGGCCTCCTGGCTCCATTGGCACTTTCAGCAGAACTGGTAAACTCTGGTTCTCCTGGCCATCTGCTACAGTTATTATGTTATTGGGTCTTTGGTACTTGTTTGTGTTCGCTTCTGAAAACTGTCACCATGATACATAAACTTAGAGTTGTCCTGACAGTCAAATCAGACCAGTCCCAGGGATTTCTATTCTAATCTGCTTTGGCTACTAGAAATAATTTTAATTAATCAGTGTTTTAGTTGAACGTTGTAGTGTGGCTTTCCCTGGGGTGACATGAGCCAATATTTCCTCACCCCACATAGCACACCAACAGACAAAATAAGCAATTCCATAAATGTTCAGGTTGGTGAACCAGTAGGTTTATTGGGGTTACCACAAAAACATAGATCTATCAACAACAGCTACATGACCAAAAAGCTCACTCCAACCTGTGTAATTAATCATAAAAGCTTCATCCTTGCAGCTCTCTTCATGATATGCTGACAGCTTAATAGTACTTATGCTTATATACCTTTGAGGAGGGAGTAGCCTTGTGAATTTGGTATGTTTCAGGAACTTCCTGAGACTTGTGGATTGTATATATCCTGAGTCTTTCATATCATATTTTTATTAATTCTTTGAAATTTTATATATGCATACAATGTATTTTAATCATATTCAGTTTCCACTGCTTCTCCTAATTCCTTCAGAGTCCACTCCCACTTCAACTGGATACCCTCTTTTTTATATCCCACTCAGTCGTTTGTGCCGCTTATATACAAATGGGTGTGGGGGTCACCTGCTGGAACATGGATGACCTACCATAGGTCACGCCCCTGTAAAATTGACTATCCCGCCTGAAGCAGTCATCAACTGTCAATTAAAATCTCTGTAGCTAAGAGTTATAACTCATGAGCCCTCTCTCCCTCCATCCTGGGATGCTGACTGGCTTGATATTGTGTAGGTCTTATGCAGACAATCATATTTGGTATGAGTTCATGAGAACATCAGTCCCGTGGTACCCTGATGATACTGTTTTCTTACCCCATCCCAGCCATACCGTCACATCCTCCTCCTTTAAAGATGGAATGTTTCCATTCAGAGGACATTGTGCCATAACAATATATTTGCATCCGTGTTTCTGTACATACATCTGAAAACCAAAAGGTCATAGTGAGCAGACTTGTTTACATAGAAATCTTTTCAAAATATCAGGGTAGGAACTATGTACTGTTCCATACAGTGGCTTGAGCTTTTCTCTCCACCTGAATTTTGGGATTTTGTAAGATAAAAAGTTCACCTGATTTCTGGAACAGCCATGCAGGCCTGAGATGGGGATTCTGGAATCATGGTTGGGACCTGTGAGAAGACAAGTTGAAGACTCTTTTTCCGTTCAGCATTTGCTCTCCCCTTCAACAAGAACTGTTGCTTGGGAGCCCACATGGGTACCTCATGTCCCGGGGAAGGACTCACTCAACTTCTTCCTCACCCTGGGTCCCTGCTTCTTTACTCCTCTCCCTCTTCCAGGCAAATTCAGTGTCCTGGACCATGAAAGCAATGCCAGTGGGCTCATATGAACCAGGCTTCCACACGTAGCTGTCCACCTGAGACATCACAGCTCTCACCCAGAGTGGGAAGAAGAGCTCTGGTATCTCCCTAGCTCCAGGTTGGACGTACATTTTACACACAGATGAGATTGGCACTGGAAGAGTCTGCCTCTTCCTTTGGAAACAGGTAGGAGGGGCTCCCAGACCCGACAACAAATCCCTGGAGTCTATCCTCACCCCAGAGTCTAGGGTATCACTATGGTACCAGCATCCTATACCATTTCTACCTGTGAAAGACAGTGTCTCTGCTGCCCACAGAGCAACTTCCAGACTGGGCATGATGAAGAGACCGACCATGACCTCCTCCTGACCCTGCAGTGAGGACAATCTCCCTGGGATTGCTGGGGTCAGATGCATACTGTGTTTGGTCATCATAATTGATGAACATATTTCATAATCATAAAGGGAGCTCTTCAGTCAGATCTGTGCATCTGTGGCTTCACTAGTCACCACAAGAAGAATCATTCTCTAAGGTCAGGCAGAATGAGCGAGCAGTAAGGTAAGGGGGAGCCTCCATGATGGCACTCCCGGCCATGACTTTTGAAGTATGAAGGGGGACATGGCAGCATAAGAACACTGTGACAGATATAGGTCCACCCCAGATGTTGGCCCTCATCCCCCAGCTGACAAACATGCCAGACAACATGCAGAGGGGGATCAGTGGCAACAGGAAACCAGATCACTAAGGTGTTGAGTGTACAATGAGATTTTCCATAACTACCGTAGTGGGTATATGTCAGCAATAGCCATTTGAGTGGCCAGAAAATTCAGAAGGACCCACAGCCTGGGCTCAGGAAGTGTGATGTTTCTTAGCCAACTGGTGAGTTTAAAGGCTTACTTACAGGAGTATGGTTGACTCGGGCATCTGAAACATGCAGAGCCCCACCCCAACATGGGTGACGACTCAGGAAAACTGCGTGTCTAGGATCCTCAAACCCAGTCAGCCTCCGACCTCCTAGGATACTTTACAGCTTCTCAAGACCACAAACAGCTGGAACCTCAGGGGTGGGTCTGATGCCACACCCCTACTTCTGTGACAGAATATGAAAGGCTTGTTGTTATGAGTATCTATATAAGTAGAGACAGCTCTTCCTATTGCAAGGTGAACAGCCACTGTTGTATCCAGAGGACAAGTGTCCACAACAGGAGAGAGAAGGCAAAGCTGCTTCCCATCCCAACACTGCTCTTACCAGCTTCCAGATCCCGCCACTGTTCCCGCCATAATAACAGGAAGAACCCCGCTTTCATTCCCGTGACTGAGGGAGGCCGCTGAGTGAAAATGAGCAGCTGTCTCCCTACATCACCGCTTCCACAATCCTTCCATGTAGCATGGGACTGTCACGAGATCCAACCATCTGCAGCTCTGACAATCTCTGAGCTGAACATCTCTGCAACCTCAAAGGGACCCTAATAATAGTCCCTGCTTATGTGAATGCTTTGTGCTCTTTGCTTACCTTCCGAATTCATTCGCTGAGCTTTTTCTTCCCAGTTCCTCAGCGGCTTTCCAGAGAGTTGGGGTTTTGTGGGTGATCTGAGAAGCAAACTGCTCTATTTGTTTGCCATTTGGCTTCCACTCTGAACCCCGCCCAGGAAAAGCGTTTTTAATGTAGTTGGGTTTATTGGTCTTTTTTACAGAGCTCTTAGATCCTGACTCACTGTTAGTCCTCACCCCTCAGTGGTGCTAAAGGGGTTCACTGTTTACTACTCCAGCTGTGAAACTTCCCTTTTACCTGGGACCTTTGGAAGTCTGAAGAGCAAGTCTACCTTAGAACAGGGTCAAGGATTCAAGCCTGTGACATAGTGTAGCTGTAGGTGGACTTAGCCTGTGACATAGTGTAGCTGTAGGTGGACTTAGCCTGTGACATAGTGTAGCTGTAGGTGG
>NW_004949105.1:3698801-3723241 GCF_000317375.1 Microtus ochrogaster | reverse complement strand
TGTGACATAGTGTAGCTGTAGGTGGACTTAGCCTGTGACATAGTGTAGCTGTAGGTGGACTTAGCCTGTGACATAGTGTAGCTGTAGGTGGACTTTTCTTTCCCTCCCACCAGTTCTCAAATAACCGACACAGAAACTCAATATTAATTTTAAAGGCTTAGCCAATAACTCAAGGTTATTTCTAACTAGTTCTTACAACTTAAAGTAGCCCATTTTTATTAATCTACAGTCTGCCATGTGGCGCTACCTCTCTTGTCTTGCACCTCCTGTTTCCTCTCCATGTCTCTCTGGCAACTCCTCTGACTCAGCCTTTCTTCCCAGTGTCCTTTAGTCTGTTTTTCCTGCCTAACTTTATCTTGTCCAGCTATTGGCCAGTCAGCTTCTTTATTAAGCCAATCACAGTGTAATTTACACAATGTACAGAAGGATTTATTCTACAGCAGGAAGTTAATTGCTTTCTATTTTTCTTTGATTGGATGTAGATTGTTGAGGTATATTTCTATTATAGCTGGGAGAATAGCAAGATGTTTTCCACATTTTATCAAACATGGCAGTTGCCTCCCGACACTGGCCGCAGTCACTGCTGCCCACTTTTAGTGACCAGCACAGTGTGCTGAGATGACACAGGGAAAGGACCTGATGCTGCTTCTGGGTGGGGCCATGTGTAACCAGTTGTAATTGTCTACTTGACACAGTATTTAATAGGCCAGGAAGAGAATCTCAGGCGGGATTATCTAGATCAGATTGGCCTGTGTGCATATCTATGGCAGGTTGTCTCGATGACATTTATTAATGTGAGAAGATCCACTGTGGGCGGCACCCTCCCTAGGCAAGGGATTCTGGACTGTAAAGGGTAGAGTATTAAGCACAAATAAGTGTGCATCCATTCATTTCTCTCTTTTCTTTCTGTTGAGTTGCTGCCTTCACTTCTGTACTACAGTGGACCAGAGCCTAGAATTATGAGCTGACACAGACCATGTATCCCAACACTCAGCTTTGTCATGGTATTTTATAACAGCGACAAAAATAAAACTAAAATTTGTGGCCTCTCCTAAAACTTCGGGAATTCCCAAACACAACCACAAGTGTGTAATAGAAATAGCATCCATCTTAAAAAACCGTACTCTAAGGGTATTGTTGGATGTGTTTCTCAATTTAGCCTCTATGTGATTAATTTGTCTGAGCCTCATCACACAAAACAAAATGTCCCAAGCTATCTATGTGACTTCAGGTCACTGGCTTTTCTGTATGTTTCCTTCTTCATCTACAACACAGATTTATGCTGTCTGACCCAGGTTCAGCTTATTAGTTGGTTTGGTTATTTTTTTAATACTAGTGTGACCCATTTGTTCCATTTAATCCAGTGTCACTCACTCAGTTACTACCAACAAAGGGTAACCCAGCATCACTGTCACTTGTGTGATAGGAAGTGTCAGTGTCCAGTCTAGGGTGGAAAGTATGTGAACTGGCCTGAACTTAAAGAAAGACAGACAGATATCAGTGAGCCTTAAGTCTAAGCCTATGGAAATTTCCAGGAATCCACAAGGATGACCCCAGCTAAGATACCTAGCTACAGTGAAGAGGTTGTCTGAACTGACCATCCCATGTAATCAGATTGGTGACTACCCTGTCATCATAGAGTCTTCATCCAGTAACTGGTGGAACCAGATACCGAGATCCACAACCAAACACCAGGCCAAGCTCTTGGAGTCCAATCGAAGAGATGAAGGAGGGAGCATCTGAACAGGGGGGGGGGGGGGCTCAAGATCATTACAGGGAAACCAAGAGACAACTGGCATGAGCTCTTGGGAACTCAAGGACTCTAGAAAGACAGGTAGGGAATTTGCATGGGCTCGAACTAGGCCCTCTGCATCTCAGCAACAATTGTGTGGCTTTGTCTGTTGTGGGACCCCTGGCAGTGGGACCAGAATTCATCCCTGGTGCATAAGCTGGCTTTTTGGAGCCCATTCCCTATGGTGGGATGCCTTGCTTAGCCACGATGCAGCAGGGAGGAGCTTGATTCTGCCTCAACTTAATGTGCCATGCTTTGTTGACTTCCCATGGGAGGCCTTACCTTTCTGAGGTGTGGATGGGGGTGGGGGAGCAGAAGGGGGGGAAAGGGTGAACTGTGATTGGTATATAAAATGCATAATAATAATAAGTCTGAGTCTATGGTTTTAAATATTTTCAGAAGCATCTAGGAGACTGTGTTCAGTAAACATGAATTTCCGGGGAATTTTCTGAATAACATCAATGCTTTAACCATGAAAAACATTGCCTCTCAAGAGGAGAGGCTCAGTGGCAGCCTGGCTATACTCCTGCTTACCTCCTCCCCTGTGTGTGACCACTCTTGCACGCTGCTGCTCTGCGGAAGCCCTGCTTCCTCGCTGTGGCTCCTCACCTACAGGACACATTCCCAGACACCTGCCAGGTTCCTTCCCACAGCCCTCTTGTCACATCTTGGTGGAGTGTAAGTGCATTCCAACAGGGAACTGTGAGCCTAGAACACTGTTAGCTCACAGCCTGGGCCTAGAGTGTGGGGCTTAGGAAACAGTTCCCATGAGAGCCCAGCAACATGGATTAGGGAGAGCGTCAAGGAGAGATAGGTACTCCAGCCCTTGTCAGCACAAGGTTCTCTCGCCAACAAAGATAACAGCAGCATGGAGCATCAGAGACAAAAGCGCAGAGTAAGAGCCACGCCAGGACTCCCCTCTCCGTACTCAGCTGGCGGCAGCAGTGCCATGCTGCCTGCTGCACCCTTATACCATTTGCACAGCAAACACTTTCTTATTAAATTCATTTCATGTGCATGCATGAGCTGCACTCTTCCCTGTATCTTTGGATTCTGAGACCCCGGGATGATAGGGAAGTTGGGATTGGTCCACGGTGGGGCTTTGAAAGTGGGGTGATTGGTTTGTGTCTGAAAACTGCTAGGAATTGGCCCCCTGTTGCAAGATGCACTTTCAGGGTGGGGCCCAAAGGGCTAAACTTGCACCGGTTGATGTGCTGTGAGCATGCAAGAGCAACAGATGCTTGGCTTGCACCGTGTGAAAATTTGGGCTCTTGGAGCAGACACTGTAAGTTCCAGTATAAAACCATGACAATCACAGGAAAATGCTAACCAACCACTCAGGAACTGGCATATGCTATGTCTATCTTTGTGTTTCTAGCCTGGTAAATATTTCATAAATGATAATGCTGGGATAGCAACTTCTTCCTCTCTTTGTTCTGGTGTTTTCCTAGGACAAATTGAATGGATCTGTTCTGAAAAATATCCTTCATTCCTATAGCTCTATAATATATTGGAGAGGTTGGAATCTGTTCACTTATTTGAAATTTATATCATCTTGGTGTCTATAAGACACCCTTTTTTGCTTACTATTTCTTAAGAAAATGCTTTATTCCAATGCATGCCTGTGTGTGCGTGTGTGCATGCCTGTGTGTGCGTGTGTGCATGCCTGTGTGTGCATGCCTATGTATGCATGTGTGCATGCCTGTGTGTGTGAACATGGGTATTTATACATGTGGATGTACATGAATATGTATGTGCGTGCATAAGCATATGTGTGCAGGTCAAAGAGAGACCAGTTTCAGGCATCTTCCTGGATCACTCTCCCTGTGGTTTTGAGACAAGGTCTCTCACTGAATGTGGAGCTTGGCAATTTGCTAGACTTGCTGACCATTGAGCACAAGGAATCTGCCTGTCTCTACCATGCCAGCACTGTGGTGACAGATGTTTGGTTTGTCGCCATTATGTGGGTGCTGGGGCTCTGAATTTAGGCCCTTGGCCCTTACACCTTTATTTCCATAGACACTTTAAACAGTAACAACAGTGTTGAGAAGCTTTCCTTCTTTGTATTGTCGTGTTCTCTAAGAGGATTCTCTTTGACTTTGAAACCATATTCTTTCTGGCCACATCTCTGGGCTTAGTGTGATTTTGTGTTTCTCTGTTCCCACTGACTATAGAAAAAGGAAGACTGAGAGCTGCCTGCAAGTCTTGCCTGAGGTTCCGGAGCACAGCCCAACCTTCCTTCTCTTTCTCGTTATAAAAAGATTTCAGTATTTTACCTTACCTTCCCATTAACGTGTGTAACATCAGATTAAATTTCCTGGCCACGATGGCAGTGTATAAACAAGTAAGCAACACGAAATTGGCTCCTGATGCTATAGAAACGCTCTCTGCAAAGTGATTTGGTTCATTGAAGAGTGTTTTTTTCTTCTTTCTTTCTTTTTAAACATAGAGTAACTGTAATTGCCTTGCCAAAGGGTATGAACACTTTACAACATCTCAGATTTTTGCCTCATTTATTTCCTAGGCCACACTCATTTATAAATGCCCTTAAGTAACAAGAGAGCCCTGCTCTGCCACACAGTGACCTCAGAGCACGCTTTAATTCTTAATGTCTCTGTTTGACTCTAAGAAATATTTCAACTTCAGTTTATAGCCGATTTTTTTTAAGTGGGTGGACTGGAAAGGATGTCTCATGGCAGACTTCTCTGATGTCTACATTCAGATCCCTGCAAGAATCTTCAAGGCTTCTGTCTCCCTTACTGACTCTTTGTGGACTGGACCACAAGTCCCATTCAGACACTGTAGACGGTTTTTTATATGTGGCGGGCTGCATTATGTCCAACCCCTCAGCCGGAGGAGCACCTACCATCCTGGGGTGCAGCGAGTATGTGCCTCTCAACCTGTCCTCTACCCGAGTTATTTTCAGGTGGAGTATTGGCATTCGCAGACCTGACCTATGCATTCCCAAATGTGGTGCCCTCTCCCGAACAAGGTACCTGTGTTAGAACGCTTTAGGTGCAGTGAGGGGGCCCAGTGAGCAGAAACGCCTTCTGTACAACACTGACTTCCCTGGGATCAATGGGGAAGTAGTGAACCAGCTCCTACAAGTTGCCCTCTGACCTCTGCACACACACTGTGGCGTGTGTGCACAAGTGTTTGTGTGTGCGTCTTGTGCCGCATGTGTGTACTGCATGCAGAGGGTGGTCAGCTGCCATACAGGTGTTGATAATTGATCCCATTGCTCTGAACCACTGAGCCATCTGCAGTCACACGGCGGCACATGTGGACCTGCACACACGCATACAATGCTAATAATAAAATGAAGAAAATTAAAGTCACAAGCAACAAAACTAAGATTAGGGCATGAATATACACTAATGTCCTACAGGTATCTCAGTTTAGTGAGAGAATATGTGGTTGCTAAGATGGAACTCTGTATTTCTCAACAGAAAGTTACCATCATCTGGCTACTTCCCAGATGAATAATGTTAGCGTCCATTCACACTGTTTACACCAAAGACTGTGGTGTGCGTCTGTTATAGTAAAGCTTAAATTTTGTGTTCTAAAAATAAGGAAGTCGGGGGTCACCACTTTGTGAGTTGTATTTCTGAATTTTATTTGCTTGTGAGACAACCTTCAAGGGCAGCTATCTTAGCAGAAGCCCTCTTTGACTGCTGGAATCTGGAGCATGCATTCCAGGATCAACCCATTGCTGAAATGTGGATAATCCCCTAGCCCAAATAAACATTAAGAGAGAAGGCTGGTGGGTTAAAGTGAAGAAGCCTCTGATTTGTATTAAAAGGAATCCAGACAGGAGAAATAGTTTGCAGAACAATTATCATTGCCTTTGAGACGCTGATGTTCATTCCATTTCTGGGTAGACTCATCTAGCGCAAAAAGTAAACCCTGGCCTTTGGGCCTCGAGAATAATGGGACCAGGTTTTACAGCAAACAGTAATTCTCCTTTATGCCTTTGTTTTTTAATGTTACAGTGAGGCGTTGTTTAAAGGCTGTTTATTAAGCCCATAAATAGGATGTCATTTGGTAATTAAGTGCATTATATTGCAAATGTGCTCACGATTCCTCTCAGTAGAAAACACCAATGCAGTTTGGAGAGAGAGGTAAAAGGCTGGACACCTGAGCTCAGACTCTCTACTCCCAGGACTCACGTTGCGTTACCTGGAGACATCTAGGGACAAGTGTCTTTTTGTATTGTGGTTTTGATGTATGGATCAATTAAGACTTTTGTTTCTAAAGATACTTGTATATCTGACAAATCATTGATGCTTCTGTTGAATCTGCTGATCAGAGAACCAAGAAGAATCACTCCTCTGTGTGTGTGTGTGTGTGTATGTGTGTGTGTATGTGTATGAATTTGTATGTGTGTATATATGTGTGTGTGTATATGTGTGTGTGCAAGCACATGGACATACTGATAGTGAAAAGAGTTAATGAAACCCTAAATAGCAGCTTGAGGCTATGGAGGAATAGATAGGATGGGTTGGGGTAAATTTGGGTTATTTTAGGGCATTCAACACATTACCCTTGACGTGAGTATCTCAGCCTTAAGCATTATGTTTAAGCATAGAGCTATGAATGGCACTTGCAAGGTACCATGTATGGGTGTGTCTGGCCAGGGCTGAGGAGAGGGTCACGTGTGACAGTGGCAGCCCCTAGGAATACTCTTTCGAGAAATGTTGTGAAGAACAGCCCTAACCTTATTGCTCCCACCCGTTTCCATCTACATATATGTATTCTTTGCTCTCCCCTTTTTCCTAAGTTCCCACTTTCTTTCTCCTGCATTTATCTCCATTCCTGTCAGACACCTCCCCTGACACAGCTACATCAATCCCCTTACAAGTTCCCCTTGTAGGTGGTATCAGACAAGCTCAGTAGGACCTATGAAGGTAATTCTAAAGGAAAGATGACCACAGTGTCTTTATGTGCTTTGTGTGGTCCTGATATGGTCTAAAGCATCTGTTAAGTTTGTTTATCTGTTGTTTATACTAACCCTGGAGGTGCGTATGCGGACTACCTGCATTTAGCTTGTGGAAGGGGGACATTTCTAACCAAGCGAGGTACAGCACTCCTCGTATTCCTTCCTATTTGGTGATCTCCACCATGAGAGTAGGGGACGTACCTCTCCTCTTTTTCTTTAAAATTTAGGTTTCTTAGATTTCTTTCGTGTGTGTGTGTGTGTGTGTGTGTGTGTATGTGTGTGTAGGCCAGGGGCCAACATTGGGTGTCTTTATCTACTATGCTCCACCTTACTATTTGAAACAGGGTCTTTCCCTCAACCTAGCTCAGAGGATCTGCCTGTCCCCATCCCCTGTTCCTGTCCCCTACCCAGCAATGGGGCTACAGGCCAGTACAGCCACACCTATCTGTGTGAATGGGCACAGGGGATCAGAACTCAGGTCCTCACACTTACGCCCACCCCATCTCTCCAGGTCCTAGGAAAATGTCTTTGACAGCTCCTTTGGGTGTGTGGTGACTTGTCTTCACGCCAGTACAACGTGAGTGGACCACAACGGTCACATAACTGTTTCCTTCCGTGCTCTTTGATCTGCACTGGACTTTGTCCCTGTGTCTCCAGAGAGATAGGCCGATCCTGAGGAGTTAGGGGACAAGTCAACTGAGCAGGTGCTCCAGGGGAAACTGAGGAAGGTTGATGACATTAGCGGAAGGTGGGAGCAGCAGAGAAAGGGTTGGTGCTATGACCGTTACCGACCAACGCAATCTCACAATCGCCACTTCAAGATGACATTTCTGAGAAATGTTGGTAAGTTGTCGAGTTGGTGGAAGAGCTTCCTGTCTTTACCTTCCATTCCCTCAACTTATGACAGGGTCAGCTGTGCCCTGGAGGAAGTCAGGCAGACGTCCCAGGGAAGTTCACAGCACACACCCAGGGCACAGAAATGTGATTTTCGTGAAACTGACAACAGACTTATAGATGAACCCATGCTCTCACCAGTCCTGCTACTGTAAGAGATTCATTTACGTTCTGTTTGCGATGTGCAGAAACACGGTGTGCTGTTGAATGACACCTCTAATTGCTGTTTTCTCTAATAACAAAATGCTGCTATGAATAGCTGGAGATTAAGCAGCTCAGATGATTCGTACACCCGGTGCTTGTTATCCTCATCTTCACAAAAAGAAAGACACAGCTCCTAAGACTTTATTACCTGTTACATAGACTCCTGAAAACCTAGAGTGTGTGTCCCCTCCCTAGGCTCTCCAGAGATGCTGTCACCCGCAGCCCCTCACCACCTCACTTGTAACTGGGAGAGTGATGGAAGGTGATGGGGGACTCCACGCCTACACCAGGAGATTCAGATCCGTGCCGTGGAAACGAGACGATGCTGCAGACATGTCGCCTCGTGAAATTTAATTATTCCCGCTAATTTTTATCTCTCACACAGTTCTTCGATGTGGCCCCATTTCTAGCATAGCTGTGGGGCTGAACATTGGGCTGAAATAGGACCTGTGATTGGAGTTCCGATGGGCTTGCTTTTAAGGTTAAAAGAGATTGGCACTGTATTAAATTACATGATAATAGAAAAATAAAGCAAAAGATAAAAGGACAGCAACGCTGGGGCGTGGTTAGGTCTGGGTTGCAGAGTGCCATCTTGCAACTTATCCACTAACTACCTGTTGGGTTTTTTTTTTAAAAAAAAACCTTCCTCTGAGTTATATTAAGTGTGATGTTTTTTAATGGCTCCTACCTGAGACATCGGTGCTATGCTGGGCCCTGGCTGGAAGAAGGAGGACCCTTAGAGGCACTTCAGCCATTCCAGTACCAAGGGGACACCTCAGGCCACCACCCAGGAAGCCTTCTTTGGAGCTCAGTTACCCCTGAGTCGGTGACCACTTGCCATGCAAAGAGAAGACCTCTTTGTCCCCATTCCCAGTTCTGTAGCCGTCTGCTGGGGTTCTTCCAGGAACACTGGCGTCTGCTTTGATGGCAGCCCTTCATGTCCCAGTGCCTTAGAGTTGACACTCAGGCCTTTGTCCTTGTCCCTTGTTTCTGTGTCTAAGCTGGGATTTCCAGCTTCGGCGGTGTTGTGGCAGAAGAGCCAGTGGAGAGACAAGGGGCTAGCCATGGAGACAACGGATGTGGGCTGGGTACCAGGTGACAAAGTGAGGTCCAGTCTGAGACAGACACGTGAGAGTCCCCTTCCTGTCTGAGCATCAGCTTGTGGGGACAGGACATCCAGCAAAGTGGAGTTGACTGCCCCCACAAACACAGTCATCACAGAGAGAGAGGTTCCAGCCTGAGGGATCCGAAGGTGGAAAGAGCTCACAGTGACATTCTAGGAGTAGTAGGCAGCCCGCCATTGTCAGAGCGCACACTTATCAGGCTCCTGAGTTCAGGTAAGAAAGAGCCTGGGACAAAGATCAGTGAGGAAAACATGTAGGAAGAAGGCTTTTCATGGTGTTCAGGAAGACAGTCTGGGAGGTGGAATGTAAGGGTACCCAGTGGTCTCCAGCTGTGTCCCTTGTGCAGCAGAATCCAGGGGAAGAACCGAGGCCTGGTGATCTACCGATCTGGCCTCTCTATCCGTGACCCTAAACTGCAGAGAGTTAGAGTTGAGAAACCTGCCTCCGTGGCCTATCTTTCTGGTAGCATGTGGCATTAAACAATTATTTCATGATTAATTTATTAGTTCTAATACATTACTTCACCGGGCAGTGTTACTAATTAAACATCAGATGTTACTTTTCAAGTGTTTTAAGCTAAACCAAAATGTTCCGATATAATTGATCTACAGCTATATTGTGTGCGTGCATGTGTGTGTTTGTATGTGTGTATCTAAGTGTTGTATGGGTGCTTATTCATACATGGATATGAGTACACATATATATAAGGATATGCACATTGTGTAGTTGTCCAATGACAACACCAGGCGTGGTTCCTCAGGTGCCTTCCACCATTTCTTTTTTGAGAAGTATCCCTCACGGGAACTGCTTGACCCTGCACATCCAAAGTTAGGGTTACAAGCACATGCCACTGTGCCCTGCTTTTGATATGGATGTTAGGGTTTGAATACAGGTTCTTATGCATGCAAAACAGTTCACAGAGTGAGCGATCTTCTCAATCTTTGTTTTTTTAAGGTCTCATAGTCTGCCTGTTGAGAGCTCCCTTGCATCTACCGATGTTAAATACCTATTACTGTGGGTGTTCATGTAGGGAGACCAAAGTTTCTGCTCCATAACAACCTCCAATCCTGAGGAGTCACCATAGTCCACACATGTGACTGTTGACTCGGTTCAGGAGCTGGCTCCTAGGAAAACGACTCCTGTATCTCTGTCGCACCCCAGGGCTCCCAGACTTGCACTAAATCCCGTTTCTGCTCTGTCAACAGACCAACAATACTCATGGTCTCCCACGTCGCAGCACTTCAATGAGGAGAGGTATTCGCCTGCACCCAGGAACATGAAAGGGTTAACTGGAAGCCGGACCCAGCCCCAGCTGTGTGCGGGTCATACCTGCGGCCTGTCACCCCCTGATGACTGCGAGCACCCCCATGACCACATGCACCATGGGCCAGATGTGCGGCAGCCCTACCTTCTCAGCCCGGCTGAGAGCTGCCCCATGGACCACCACCGCTGCTCGCCCAGGAGCTCCGTCCACTCCGAGTGTATGATGATGCCTGTGATGCTGGGCGACCACGTGTCCAGTAGCACCTTCCCCAGGATGCACTACAGTTCACACTATGACACGAGGGATGATTGTGCCATGACCCACACGAACACAAAGGTAAATCGCATCCCCGCCAACCTTTTGGACCAGTTTGAGAAACAGCTACCCCTGCACCGGGATGGTTTTCACACACTGCAGTACCAGAGGGCCTCCGCTGCCACTGAGCAGCGGAATGAGAGCCCAGGCAGAATCCGGCATCTGGTCCACTCTGTCCAGAAACTCTTCACCAAGTCTCATTCTTTGGAGGGATCATCCAAGAGCAACATCAATGGGACCAAGAGTGATAGTCGGGTGGACGACCACCACCACAGCCACCATTCTAAACACAGCAAAAGGAGTAAAAGCAAGGAGCGGAAGCCGGAGGGCAAGCACAAGTCTGGTATGAGCAGCTGGTGGAGTTCTGATGATAACCTGGACAGTGACAGCACATACCGGACACCTAGTGTGGCCAACCGCCACCACATGGACCACATCTCCCACTGCTACCCCGAGGCACTGCAGAGCCCCTTTGGGGACCTCTCACTAAAGACTTCCAAAAGCAACAGTGATGTTAAGTGCTCAGCCTGCGAAGGCTTGGCCCTGACGCCTGACACCAGGTACATGAAGCGTAGCTCTTGGTCCACCCTCACGGTGAGCCAGGCCAAGGAGGCCTACCGCAAGAGCTCCCTGAACTTGGACAAGCCCCTGGTCCACCCAGAGATCAAGCCTTCCCTGCGGCCGTGCCACTACCTCCAGGTAAGGCTCAGGTGACTATGACCTGGTGCAGGAGGTTTTAGCCACTATTGCCATTTGCCTTGTATCAATGCATAGGGTACAAAGTGAAGTCTGAAGGTGTGTTTGCCTTTTAGGGTTCCAAAGCAAGCCAGTGTGCTTGCTTTACCTACATCTGGGTAGTAGCTAGAGCTCTCCAAGCCCAGAGACAGAAGGCAGACCTGGTGCTACCTTTGAGAATTGTGTTACTGAGACATAATGTTGCTACATCTTATTTGTGTGGTACAGTCATTTGGTACACAGTGCTGCAAGCGTTGCAATCCTCCATGTCAGTGACTTTTGTCGGAACTATACAGCTTTTCCCCCTAGTTATTCGGTATTAGAAATTATTGCAACCAGGAATCGCCCTGCTGAAATTCTTGGTTGTTTTTAGAGACTAAATCTCACATTTTAATATAGGCTGACCTTTCACTCAGTATGCAAACCAAGCTGGCTTTGAACCCTCAGCAAAAGGCTGGTTGGGATTATAAGTGTGTTCTACCATGTCTGGCTTAACCTGCCATGACTTTTAAAGTTTTTATTATTAGCATATATTAATTATAGAGAATAGTGGGTCTCATGACATTCTCCTACATGTAATACTTTGATAATACTTTCATCATGCTCACCCCCATTCTCTTGTTGTTAGTCATGTAATTCCTGAGTATATAATGCAAGGTTCAGTGTAGTCACCATGCTCTACAATCTCTTGGATGAACTCTTCTGATGTAACTGAAATCAGACATCTTTCTACAATCCCCCAGCCCCTCTTAACCACCCTTTACACTCTGCTTCTGTGCACCCAGCTCTTGAGCTTCCCTGTGGGGAGCCTGTGTGGTGTGGAGTTTGTCTTGCTGAGTCCCATTTGTTTCACTAAGTGTACCGCACTCCTGGTTGTCCCTGTTGTAAACGGCAGTGACTCCCCCTTAGGACTGAACAGCCTCCTGTGCTGTGTGGGCATCCCTTCCCCGAGCCACTCACTCCCTGGAACACGCACATCAGGTTGATTTCCTACGCTGTCTTCTGTGAACAGGGCCACAGTGTGACAGGAAATGGTTGTGGGTTGCATTTGGGCTGTCCCTTGAAACATCATTCCAATGTGACTATCCATCCCTTGGTGCCAGGGACTTAGCAAAACAACACAAATATCCTGAACACGTAGATGATGTGCCCATAGGTCTGCCTTTGCGTGAGATCTGTTCCCTCACATGACAACGACACTTGTGGCATGTGGTGATGACAGGAAGTTGTGTCTGTGGTAAGAGTACCTGTCCCCAATGGTGTGGATGAGATGGATTCACCAAAGGCAAAAGCATATTACAGACAGTGCTGGCAGGATCCAGAGCACTGTGTCATGCTGCATTATATAGTTGCCCTCTTTGTCTCCTAATGGCTCACTCACCAAGAATGACAGGGGAGTCCTGAGCCTCCAAAGACACCACCACTCCCAAGGAAGCCTCTTTAGTTCCTGCCAGCTGGTGGCACCATTAGCACAACCTCAGCGCTTCAGTTTTCCTCAAAGACATATGTATTCAATATTCACAGATCTCGAATCCTACCCTCTAAGAACCAAAGCTTGGCCTGGTAGTGTGCTGGCTTAGAGACGCCCGCGTGGATACTGAGTAATGGCGCTAAACGCCGGCTGAGTCATCAAGTGGCCAATTAACGAAACAGATGAACAACTGTGAATCCTGGAAGTCAGGTGGTGGAGGCTTCCAGCAGCGCCACCTCCTCCTGGTGTATCATCCAAGGCTCGCGGGCTCTGTTTTGAAAGGAGATGCTAACCAAATTGCTTGTATAGACAGATTTATTCAAAGAGACAAATTGGTAGTTAGATAAAGTATTATTTTTATAGCAGTGGAAAAGGGCTTAAATTCTGCTTGTCGTTGGCAAACCTTAGTGATATCCAGATGTGAAGTGTTCTCTCTGCTCATCTAAAGGAACACGGCAAGGGAAGTCGGGACCCTCTCTGGTTCCATCACTCTTGGAAAAGCGAAAAACTGGTCCACTTTTTTCCCCCTTTGTGTCTAGGAATTCTGCCGCAGTGTTCCCTAAACACGAGGCAGTGCTGTAACTATGACATCTCACCCCACTCCAGCCCTGAGCTCTCAGCTCTGCACTTCACCCTCACTCCCTTTTCAGCCCCCAGATACCCGGGTCTACCATCCCTGGTATGGCACATGCTCTTCTCTGCCCTCTGGTCACCCTGTCCTGGGCGTCTGTTCACCGAGAATATCAATCGTTACCAGTGAGAGAGTGCGACACCACTTTTACCATCCTCTGGCCTCCAACTCTGCGACTCTCTGGTGGCTTTGCTTTCTCTGCACCGCACCCTTCCCCTACCAGGTGGGGTAGAAAGGGGCCCTGCAGAGGATGCCATTGAAACGAATGATTCCATAATCTGTCTCTGAAAAATCCAGGCTGCGGGGCTGGGAAGACTGCTCCTTGGGCAAAGCACTTGCTGCAGAAATCTGAGCACCAGAGTTCGGATCTCCAGCACCATGTAAATGCCAGATGAGTATGGCAGACTGCTGGTGATCCAAGCATGGAGAAGACGGGGACCAGGGGTCCTCCAAAGTCAGCAGGCTAGCCAGACTAGTCAAAAGAGAAAGTTCTGGGTCCAGTGGGGATCCGCTCTCCAATTCATCATGTGTTGAGGACGTGAAGAAGGCACTGCCACCAAATTCTGGCCCGCTCATGCATGTGCACACACGTGCAAGCACACACACACAAAGACACAATCATGTGTGTGTACATGACAAAGATGCACACTGAAAGATACAGGCGTGTGCTTAGGTAAAACATCTATAATGTGTGAGCAGGCATGAAAAACTAGCAGACACCAAGTCATTCTTCAGGTCTTCCCAAGGGCTTGTTCTCTCCGGTGGTTCCTGAGTTGGAAGCCACATGACAGGCTGCTGTTCTGTGCCGGATCTGTCGTTCGCACCTTGTAATCTGCACAGTGCCCTCTGCCTCTCTCTCTTCTCTCCTTCAGCCTTGGACTTCTTTTTAATTAAAATTCCTTGGTTTTGGAACCACTCTTTATCCGACCAGTCTGGGTGTCATGCCAGATGTTTCTCTGGCCTCCAGCTGCCACAGGCCTGGAAGCTAGCCATCAGCTTCTGGATTTCCCTGCCCTAATGGCTTCTCACCATTCATGTGTGTTGATTGCTCAGTATTGTAAGCAGCTATGTCTCGTCCAGCCTCTCCAAGCCTCCAGCCTCCCTGCCAGTCCCTCCTCCATCTCCCCTGGATCTCCCTACCCCTTTGCCTATAGCTGTAGGTAGAGACTGCTTGTTTGTTCCCTGCTGCCCAGACCTGAAATAATCACACATAAACTGTATTAATTAAAGCACTGCTCATTCTATTAGCTCAGGATTCTTATTAACTAGCTCTTATATCTTAAATTAACCCATTTCTATTATTTTGTATTTTACCATGAGGTTTGTGGTTTATCTGTAAGGTTCCAGCTGGCGACTTGGCGACTCCTGTCTTTCTCCTTTGGCAGCTACATGGCATCTCTTTGACTCCACCTACTCTCTCTCTACATCTCTGTTCAGATTTTTTGCCTGGCTTTCCTCTACTAATCCATTGGCTGCAGGCAGCTTTTTTATTAACCAATGGCAATAAAACATATTCACAGCATACAGAAGGGAATCCCACATCCTATAGCTAGACGCCAATTGGGAGCGTTGGCCAAACAGTCAGTGGCAGGTCCAGCTGTTATCTTACCAAAATGTAGTTTGCAAATGTGGACACTTTGTGTCCCTTCATGGTAGCATGCAAAAGCCAAATAGCCTGGAATGGTGCGGGGAAGAGATGAGATGCCTGGAAGACAGCCCTAAAGTAAAGTTCCCCTAGTGCCACATAAAACTACAGCAGGACACAGCTGAAAGAGAGGACGATGGTCATAGAACCCTACCTACAAAGTCCAAACCGCCTCATGTCCTCCGCCAACCTCCATCAGTCCCTCATCAAGTCCCTTGGCTGGGCCTTACTAACCATGGCACCTGCGGGGGACCCAGACCTGTCTCCTCCCAGTGTTCATGTCAACAACCATGGTCTCAATAGTAAACCTGTAGGGGGGAGGTTTGAGGACCCTGGAAGGAAATTGTGGCTTCCACTAGGAGCCCCACCCCTACCCCCAAATACCTCATTTCCTGAGAGTCTTCCCTCACACACCGTTCTCCGTCCATTTTCACCTCTGAACAAAGTCCTTCTTCTCTTCCCAGCCGCCCTCTATCTGTCTCGCCATATCGCTTGTGGGAAGATTTATGAAATACACACATCTCCTCAGGCAGCGTTTGTCCCCGGACCCAGCTGAATGGATGTCTGGGTGCATTCAAAGGTATCCTCACAGGGCTGTCCTTCATGCTGGTGGCACTAAACTTTGCCGTGGAAAGATCCCGGTCTGGGCCTCACAAGCCCAGACTTCATTTCACAGCCAGCAATGGGAATTAAGGAAAAATTAAAGGAATGTGCCCACGGTACTTTGTGAGGACATGGTCTAAGAGACCCAGAAGTCTTTGCCCAGGGGCAGTGTTCTTTCTTTTTTATTTTTTCACCCAAAACTAGAGATTTGCGCTTGAATAAAAGGACACCTTTCCGTCTCCACCTTTGGCTGATTCGGAACACATAGTTAGCATTCAAGGAAGACTTGTTTGTAAGTAGGTCAAAACACAGTCAATTGAACTGGCGGGGAATCCTGGCCCGAGTTCGTCTCTGAAAAGGCTTTTGTTCTTTCATTTTCTGCCTCAGCAGACAAACTGTCTTAAGGCCAAACTTGGAATAATATGGCAGGAGCGTGGGCCATGATCCACTGCATCCTGCTTAGGGGCCAAGCGGTTCCCTGTGTCCTGAGGTGGAGACACTAGCCTTGGAGGGTACCTGGTACCAGCCAAGGAGGTACAATTGCTCTGCCCCCTGAAAAATGTTTTCTTCCCTCAACCATTATGAGCAACAAACCCCAGCATCTACCATGCCTCCCTCACCTCCCTCTTTGGCCTCCGTATTCTCTCTGACTTGGCTGCCTCCCCTCGTGTAGTCTGTAACCACAGTGACCCTGGTTTCTTTGACGCCTCCAAGTAAAGAAAAGCCCTTGGCGTTTTCTGGTTTGCTGGGTTTGTAGCCAGGAACAGGTATGTTTTAGGCTTTCATTTGTTTTGTTTTAACAAATGATACTCCTAAGTTTTGAAAGGTTGAGAGTGAAGGTAAGGGAAAAGAATAAGGAACTGTTGCTCCTTTTCAGCAGTCTGCAGTGATCTGCTTCTGACTGGTGTTTCCCTGCCCTCTCCTCTCAGGTCTCTGCAGCCTGCTGCCCTCCTGAGCTCTTTCCCATCCATCCACACACTGGAAAGGACCTTAGCCTCCCTTAAGCTCCTTCCCTTTAAGGGCCCGGAATGAATTCACAGTGGAAAGATGGTCTCCACTTAACATTAAAAAAATACAGCTTAAAAATCCCATTTTCCCCAGTTACATTTGCTCATCCCAGCAGCATTTATATTTACATTCACATTTACATTTAAATTTGCTTCAATCAGCATTTAAGAGGAGTATCAAGAGGCACACAGCCCTGGCCAGTGGCTTCCACAAAGCCCCTAAGTGAACACTGGGGCTGTTGACAGCTCTGAGCATCCCAGCAGACATCCTACACAGTCCTGTCCATCTTGTCCCTTGTTTGGAACCTCCACAGGACCTCTACTCTATCCCTTTACCCCTCTTTCATTTTGTTCTGCTCTTTTTAACTGACAGGCATTTGCTGTGTGTGTATATTCAACACGTATATAGACGGGGGTCAAATCAAGGAATAGATCATCTCCAGGTCCATGTCATCTCGTGTTCATCGCCTTGGAGTTCCTCTTGCTGGCTCGTCATAAGGATGGGAGGGGATGGACACCACAGGCGTTCACTGTGCTCTGCAGAACACCAGCCCTTACTCCTCCTGTACCAACCCTGTTGTCCATCCTCCCTGTTTCCCTCTCCTCTCACCCTTCCCAGACCTCAGTAGTCACTGCTCAACTATCTTCATTTTGGACATCAATTTTTTTTTTATCTTCAACCAATGAGTGAGATAGATGGTGTGTGTCTCTCTCCTCCTGACTTGTTTTATTTATCATATGTACTCCATTTCCACCCATAGTGTTGAAAATGGCAAGATTTCCTCTTTTGCAGTTGTGTCTATTGATGTGTGTGTATCAATGTATGTTACATATATTAATATATCATATTTTCTTTATCCATTAGTTAATGATCACCTATATTGATTCCACACTATTGGAACTAGGCTGCAGTAAACATGGTTTTATAGGTGTCTCTTTAACATCCGATTTCATTCTCTTTTGGTATATACCAATAGTGTGATCCCTTTATAAGTAGGTCTAGTTTTAGATATTTTTCAGGGTAGGGGGGACTCTATACCATATTTGATCGAGGCAGTACTGGTTTACACTCCCACCAACAGTGAGCAAGGACTGTTGCCCTTCTGTTCCCTCGGCAGAACTTGTGGTTTTGTTGACCTTTGGTAAAAGTCAGGCCGGGTAGGCTGGCATCTCACGTCTGTTTGGATTTGCATTTCCCTGATGATTAGCTGCTGGTCATTTTTTCTCAAAGAATTGATGACAATCCTCTATAGGAACTGCTCTGTTAATTTCTCCACCTTTTAATAGGATTATTGGGAGGGTGCTGTTGAATTACTGGAGTTATTTATGTATTTTGGAATTTATTACTGTACATGGTACTGCATGGTTGTAATCCAAGATCTTGTGAGTTGGAAGCAGGAGGATTAGAAGTTCAAGGCCAGCCTTAGTTACTTAGTGGCTTCCAAGTTCTGTCTCAGAAAGGGAGGGAGGGAGAGAGAAACGCAAGGAAGGAGGGAGGGAGGGAGGAAGGAAAGGAAGATATTCTCCTGTGGGAAAAGGGGGAGCCACTAGATTGACTCATGTGATGGGGGCTAGGTAGCCCAACAGTGGCTGTCTGCACACACAAGAAGCTGAGAACCTAGTAGCTAATGGGCTTAGGAAGCTGGATGTCTCTCCAGTTCCAATCTGGTGAGGAGACTCTTCAGGAGTCCTAAAGAGTTGCTTGGAAGGCTGAATAAGCTAAAGTCTGATGCCTGCTGAGGGCAGTAATGGCAGTGGCAGCAACAGATGGCAGAATAGAAGCACTCACCGAGAAGTGAAGATGGCTTGGCCAGCAGCAAGGCTTTCGTCCCTGCATCAGGGTGCCACTAGAAGACACTGACCGCTCTGAGTGATAGTTTCCTCGGCTCAGATCCCTAAAAATGCCCGCAGGTGTGTCTCTTAGTTGATTCCTGTGTCATCAGGTTGATCAATATCAACCATCACAACTGGAGAGTGTCCTGATGTTGTGGGGGTTGCTTTTTTCATTCCGTCGTTGCTTCCTTGGCTGTTCTGAAACTTCTTCGTTTCATATAATCTCATTTGCTGTTATTGTTCCAATTTCCAACGTGTCTGAGTCATCTGGAAACCATCTCTCACGCTGACACCTGGAGTTACCCCTGTGTTTTCTACTAGTCAACAGTTTCTTCTAGACTTAAGTTTCAGATCCTACATTTGGGTCTTGGATTCATTGTGAGTTTATTTTACACAGGGCGAAAAAATGGGTCTATCTAGCTTCGTTCTTCTGCATGGGGCTATCTAGTTTCCGAGATACCACTGGTTGTTGACTCTGTTTTTCCTCTGGTATCTGTTATTTGCACCTGTCTGCATTTCCTATTTTTCTAGTCTGTCCTGTTGATTTATGAATCCGTTTTTATGAGTTTACCACCATGCTGTTTTGATCACTGTAGTTCTGTAGTATAGATCCTATTTCTAGCATTGCTCATTCTCACAATGGCTGCCTTTACTATCCAGGTGAAGCTGCAAAACAATCCCACACAAGTTAAGAATTATGAATAATAAAAATGGTTATTTATTTGAGGGTAAAATCTTACAGATCACCATCCCAAATTACAGTCCTCTCCTCACAAACAGGAAACAGAGAGTCTAGCCACTGGAAAGAGAGCCAGAAGACCACGCCCCAGTGGGCTGGTATCTTAAAGGCTATTAACTGAAGGAGTGGAAGGAGCTCCCACAGCATCCAGGAACTTTTGTAATTAAGGGTTTTTTTTTCTATTTTACTTTTTGGTTGTGAGCCTAGACTTTAACAGCTCAGTCCAGCCCTCTATTTTAATGAATAGTGCATGAATATTCTGTGGATGGTTACATTAAATACATTAATTGTTTTGGGTTGTGTTTTGGGGGTCATATATGTTTTAATAATATGAATTGTTGTAACCCATTAACATGGGAGGTCATTCCATTTGTGTGTATGTCTATACCTGTGCATTGGTGGGGAGAGAGGGAGAGAGGGATCTTCAAATTCCTTCACTGGCCTTTTACACTTTTCATTCTAGAAGACACTCATTTCCTTCATCAAATTTTATTCCTAGATGTTTTATTTTCTTGTAGATGCCATGAATAAGATCACTTTCATGGCTTCATTATTAGCAAGTTCATATTGATTTGTAGCCATGTTACTGAGTTTTGCATGCTGGCTTTGTATTCTCCAGTTTTACTGAGTTCATTCGTCAGTTCTCACAGGATTTGGGTGGAGTCTTGAGCTTTTTCTGCATGGAAAAGGAGGGGTCATTTTACTTTCCCTGGTTCCTGTCATACTCTCGTTTCTTTCCCTGATGTAACTGTTCTGAGACCTCCCGTACTGTATACTACCAATAAGAATAGTCACAATAGATAGCCTTGTTGTATTGAAGACCTTAAAGAGACATTTTCAACACCTCCCCCACCTGACCCCATGTGATGCTGGCTATGGCTTTGTTGTATATAGTCTTCACTATGTTCAGGCATATCCCTTCTGTGCTTAACTACTTAGGGGTTTATCGTGAGAAGACCTACAAGTTGTGCTTGTTGGGATAGTCAATCACGTGATTTTCTTCTTGCCTTCTGTTGACGAAGTGGATTATTGGCTTGCATGTGTTAAACCATCCTTGTCTTCTTGAGACACATGTCTCCTGGCTGTGCTGCAGGAGCTGTAGAGGTCCATTTGGATTTGGTTTGCTGTCATGTTGAGAATGTTTCTCTGGGTTTCCATTGGGGATGTTGACCTTGCTTGTTTGCTTGTGCTCTGTCTGGTTTGGCTTCGTGAAATGAATGAAGTCTCCTCTCCGTTTTGGGATTACTTGGAGAGGAATTCATGTTTGATTTTTACAAGTTTAGTAAAATGCACCACGGAATCCATCTGGTCCTGGATTGAGGTTTTTTTTTCTTATTGTTTGTTTGTTTGGTTGGTTGGTTTTATTTTTCTTTGTTTAGGGATGTTTTACTTCTGGTTTGGTCTTTTTTCTTGTTTTTGGTTATGAAAGTTTCCTACGTCCTTGTGGTTCAGTGCTGATAGATCATATGTGTTAAGAAATTCATCCACATCCCATAAGCTTCCCAAATCTGTCAGCAACACCATTTGTCAGTTTTTATGATGCGCCTTTGTGTTTCTGGTCACCGGTTGTAATGTGTTCTTTTTCATCTTTGATTTTGTTTTCATCTTCTCTCTTTATTCTTAATAAGCTTAACTAAAAATAGCATTAAGCCATAAGGATATTTTTTTCATCATGGACCCAAAGAGAAGTGGATTGGCTCACCATAGAGGTCACTCAGGTACCGCCAGGGCAGTCAGGGGACTTGAGAGTGCCCACTGAAGCCTTGCGATCTCCATGGGAACGAGTGGCAGAACAAGGTCAAGTGAGGACAGGATGGTTCCGTGTGGACACTAAGTTCTGTTCCCGAGTGTCTGCAGCAGTGGGGCAGTGACCCCAGTGTGGGGCCCACAGGAGAGAGTGGGGTGAGCACTCTGGTTTTATGAAGTTGCTATGAAAGATCTGCTTGAAAGTTACCTACTGCCCCTCAGACCTGACACCCTGAATAAGGCTGCCATGGCTATCAAGACCACAAAAGTCAAAAGCATCAAAAACACTGAAAGCCAACAGGTCTCACACACAGGAGCATAGAGGCATCCCTAGGGAAGAAGTCAGATGCCATGCAAAGGAAACAGTGAAGCCCCAAAACAATAGGTTACTTTAAGCAAAGTGTCCCCGACATGGCCTCATAAGAAAAAGCCAGAGCAGAGTGCCACCATTTTAACCTTTACTCAGAGATATGGGGCTTGCATCAGAGGTTCTTCCTGAGCACCCTCCACAGAGTGCTAGGAAACATCTCCCCTCCATAGTTTAGTAAGTAAAAGGGATATGAACCATGCCCCCCCAACTTAGCCTTGATTCAGAGCTGTGGAGCCTATGTCAAAAATCTCCCTGCCTATTCCCCATAGAGCCACCTGGGTACCTGGGCCAGGCCACCTAAGGCCCAGCTTTCTCATAAAGATCAGATGTGAGACTCAGCTTGGGTCTCCTGCCATCTCTGGCTCTTGTCACAGGAGAGTGTTTACTTACAATGTCCCCACAAGCTCTTGTCCTTTGTCGCCCTGACCCCGGGTACCACCCTAGCTGCTCTGAGTCCTCCAGCACTAAGCAAGAGTTGATTGAAGTTGAGTACTCATCTCAGCACTGGCCTGCTGTGGAGCTGCATTTACTGTCTACAGAATACTTTCAACCCACACAGGCTCCAGTGGGCCTCATTTCGTGTGTAATGATGCCCAAAGAATGACTCTCCAAAAAAGCACTGGAAGAGAGACAGATGCAAACAGAGGGGGGAAAAGAAACAGGCAGAGACAGACAGACAGACAGACAGACAGAGAGCTCCAGGGGAAAGGAAGGACAATTTAGCCAAGAGCTAGTGAGTGAAAATGACTTTTGAGCAGGAAGCTGGTGCCCAGATCCTAGAGGGATGGATTATGCATATACTTAAGCTCAGTGTATCTATGGAGATGAGAATTGTTTGCTCACACATGGTGTAGAAAGAAACACGGGCATGGGTCTGAGATTGGCCTTCATAGCTAATCTTTCTCCGCATGGTTTCTTAGTGTCTGTGGGTACTCCTTCCCAGTCCTGGATGCCCTACATTCTGCCATTTATATCCAAAAACCTCTTCTAGCTCTCTCTGCTCATCTGCTAAGCTCTCGGCATCAGTCAAAACTCGCCAGCACAAACCAGATCTCCGTTTCTCAGCTTGACTAGGAAGACTAGGCCTTGGAAATCTTCTCGCCACTGGGAGCTCCGCACAAAGCTCTTGCTGTGTGCTTCACAGATTTCCTGCTCTTGTGATGCATGCATACATCCTCTTCTAGTGGCTATAGAACACTGATAAACAGTGGTGTAGGAGAGGAAAGGGTCTATTTCCGATTACCCTTCCCAGGTTATAGTCTGTCACTGAGGGAAGTCAGGGCAAGAGGAATCTGAAGACAGGGCTGCTTGCTATTCCATGCAATATTATCTCCAACCAAGGAACTCACTCACAGCTAAGGAAGTGCAGAAACCATGGAGGAATGTTGCCTGCCTGCCTGCTTGCTTGCTTGTTTTCTCTAGTTTATGCTTAACTAGCCTCCTTATACAGCCTAGAACTACATGCCCAGGGAATGGTGCTATCCACAGTGGGCTAGACCTTTCTACATTAATTAACAATCCTTCATAGGCATGCCCACCAAGCGGACTGATAAAAACAATTACTCTGTTGAGACTGCCCTTTCGGGTGATGCTAGGCTGTGTCAGGTTGACAGTTAATGCTGTATACACATTTTACTCTCTTTCTCTGCCCATGTAATTCTTACCTAGCAGACATTCAACATCTCTCGGAGCAGTCTAAAACAAAACTCATGTAATCTACCTAGATACACATTACTGACAGGGGAAACAGATAAGACAGAGAGGGGGGAGAGATATGTGCATGTGGTCTTATCGCTAAGATAAATGAAGTAAGAGTGAAGTAACTTTGAAGTAGAAGTATTTCAACCTAAGAATGTTGGGGCGCAGCAGCTCTGTACAGAATGAAGTGTTCTCGTGTTTGTTGCTGAGCGAAGGGTCGCTGTAATTGGAGTTACAAATTAGACCAACAAAGGCGTGTCGTAATGAGGACTCAGGCTCCAGCGAGGCTCTGCCAGCCCTGGGGGATTTGGAAACGGTAAACAGTTCCTGGTGAATTGCCAACCGAGCAACGTTCCCCTCGGTTTACATGGTGGCTATATCCTAGAAAAATAAAACCCATTGCTCATTAAAATTGCCAGAGAGAACAAAAAGCCCAACTTTTCACACAGAGCCTAGCAAGGCCCAAGGCAAGCTGCAAGGTTTGTGCAGAATGCAGGCAGTCATTCCTTGGGTGGAGTTGCCCACGACCCCCTTCTAACAAGCATCTTCGGACCCTTGGGCCATAGAAAAGAACTCCCTGCGTGGATTGAGCTTCCCCAGATGGGTCCCCAGAACGTCTGGTGACTCCTCCCCTGTCATTCATCTGTCCTCTGTGCACAGCACACAAGGCCCAGCTGTCTTCCTCTGCCGCTCTCCCCTGTGGCTCATGTACTTGATACTTGTTTAAACCACACGCACACATGTTGCTGATGGAATGAGGAAAATGTTTCCTGAGGGAGAACACAGCTTTGGATGGCATATCTCTTTAGTTCACCTGAAAAGAACCTTATTATGAAATTCTTTGCCTTGCCAGTTGAAAGAAAGAAAGGATGTTTTAGTGTTTTGCGTTTAAGATGTGTTTCAACTACAGCATCACAACGCACACAGATGTCAATCTCAGGAGAAGGCTCCTTTTATAGAAACGATCGGTGCCGCTCAGCACGGCGTGCTGGTGACGATTCGGGTAGCTGATCACCTTGGCACGGCGAAGGCTGGGGTTGGCTCTGCAGGGGCTGGATGCCTCAAGCTTGTTTCCCGGAGGCTGGGAAGCTGCCATTTGCGCGTGCCAGGTGCGCACTTGGCCACTCCTCTGCGTTCTGCTGCGGGTTTTAGCGTTTCCACCATAAGGGGAAGGTTTATTTACTGAGACTTGGTGGCTTTTCATAGCCCAGGCATATGCTCTGGAAATTGACTGCTCTGTGCTCCTTCTGTATTGAATTTTTTTTTCTGTCAAAGGCTGTGAAATTGGCTTCTTAAATCAGAAACAGAAACATACAAGCTGGTCTCATTTGTAAGTTAATTTGTAGGCTGCTGGGGAAAAAAAAACAATCTTTACCTTGCTCTTTATGGAAACATGGTTTTGGTTCCAAAAGACAAAAAAAAAAAAAAAA
>NW_004949105.1:3688627-3698701 GCF_000317375.1 Microtus ochrogaster | reverse complement strand
CTCTTTATGGAAACATGGTTTTGGTTCCAAAAGACAAAAAAAAAAAAAAAAGCCACCTCTCCATAAACCTGACAGTGTGAGCCTCTCCTTTGGTGGCAGCTGGCCTCTCTCCCCATCTGTCCTTTTCCCTGTAACCACCACCTGAATGCTTACTGAGAGATAAAAAATGCAAGCTTTCCTGGCCCAACCAGGAGCTGGCCACCAGTCCCTTTTTATGCTGTTTCTTCTGCTTGCACCGTTCCTCTGGCCAAATTCACACGAGGTGACCCGCGACACCTCCCATTCAGGAGCCTTTACTGGCCGCAAGTCACCAGCTTTCCCTGGAACTGCCACTCACCTTAACCCTCGTTCAGGCTAATCACACTCTAATCCGTCACCCTCCAAGTACGTCACCTCCTCTGAAATGTGACATCGGGGGCTCGGACGAAACTAATGCGCAACTTAGAAAAGCTCAGACTGCTTTGTAAATGTCAGTACATGGGGGAATCCTTGAAAAGCCTTTATCCCCCGTCCCAGTGTGGACACCTGCCACACACCTTACTGCTGTGCTCCTTCACTGAGGCAAGTCTGCCAGCTTTCTATGTCTTTCCCGCTGCTGTGGTTTGAATACATCCCTCAGTTCATGAATTGGAAAGTGAGTCCTCAGATTCACATCTGATGGTATTCAGAGGTACCCCTTTGGGGTGATGTGTCCTGGGCGTGGCCATGCTGATAGTGCATGCATGATGTAATGAGTGGGCTAGAAGGGGCAAAGGAGAGGCTTGTTTATCCCGTCTCATAAAAGGCCCTCGCCAGACATGAACAGATGCCAGCATCATGCTTTTGGACTTCTGAGCCTCCAGAATCACAGATTAAATCGACTTCTTTATAATTTACTGCACCTGTGCTACTCAGGGATAGGGATGCCTTCATAACCATCTTTTCATAGCTCAGCACAGATTCTTCTGAAATTCAAACAGTGCAGCCATTCCCAAGGACACACTGCCATCCTGGCTCCTTTCTTCGTCCTGCCGACTGACGCACAAGGTTTACACATAGCCTCAATGGGCTGGCACACCCTGGCAGAGAATCAGGGACACTGGTCCTGGGGTGAACATCCTAGGACACTGGTCCTGGGGTGAACATCTGGTCATGGTGTGAACATCCTGGGACACCGGCCATGGTGTGAACACTCTGGGATACTGGTTCTGGTGTGAACATCCTGGGACACTGGTCCTGGTGTGAACATCCTGAGACACCGGTCATGGTGTGAACTTCCTGGAACACTGGTCCTGGGGTGAACATCTGGTCATGGTGTGAACATCCTGGAACACTGGTCCTGGGGTGAACATCTGGTCCTGGGGTGAACATCCTGGGACAACAGTCCTGGTGTGAACATCCTGGGATACCGGTCCTGGTGTGAACACCCTGGGATACTGGTTCTGGTGTGAACATCCTGGGACACTGGTCCTGGTGTGAACATCCTGGGTCACCAGTCATGGTGTGAACTTCCTGGAACACCGGTCCTGGGGTGAACATCTGGTCCTGGTGTGAACTTCCTGGGACACTGGTCCTGGGGTGAACTTCCTGGGACACTGGTCATGGTCTGAACACCCAGAGATACTGGTCATGCATGGTGTGAATATCCTGGAATATGGATCCTGGGGTGAACACCCTGCTCTTCTGGTAAGTGCCACAGAGATGGCATTCCTCTGCCTGAATTTCTAGTGTGATGTTACTGAAGAGATGTTACTGAAGCACCAGATGAGAGCTGTCAGGTACCCCAAGAGTGAGCTCTTCACACCCCCTGTGTCCTTTCCCCAGTGTTCAAGCATAGCCGCTATCAAGATGCGGTATCTCTCTGCAAACCAAGATTCTCTATCAGTGGGTCAATACCTATTACATGCTGAACAAAAATCCTCTGTGTCAGTCTGCCTAAGTCTTCAGCTGCTCCAATGTGTGATCAGTGTGGCTTGTGCTTTGACGCCCTCATAAAACTTTTACCAAGCCCTCTTGGGGAGGTAGGCATCTTTCCTCGGACCTGTACTAGTGTGGCATAGAGCCAGGCCATCAAAATGTTAAAGCACTCAATGAATTAGCATCAGCACCTGCCCCTGCTTGTGCGTAGGGGGAGCCCCTAGCATTCTGTCTGTTAAGCCCCGCCCTTGATCCAAGATCTGCATCTAACAGTGTCAAACCTGGCTACAAAGTTGATTGCCTTCATTGTGCCTATATCTAAACAGATAGAGCCCGCTGAAATGCCCTCTTAGATCTTGTGAGTATTATGTTGCACCATGCCACACAGGATGAGTGGTAACTATGAGATCAGCCTGGCCAGCCTGAGGTACAGAGTGGGAGATGAATGCAGAGGGGCTCCTGACTCCGGCATGGAAGATATGGTAGCCCCACTTAGGTCTGTAGACCACCATCGCGCTCAGAGAGACTCAGAGCCTGGGGACTGACGCCTGTGCCTCACCTCCCTTTCTTCCTGACTCCGGGTGTGGAGACGAGCTGTAGGAACAGTCTGCAGTGTAATGGGATCTCCAGGCACAACACACCATGCTCTTCGGGGAGGAGCGCTGGTGCCTTCTGCTCAAGTGCCTGTCATCCCATCGGCCATCTGGGTCTCTGAGAAGGGCCAGAGTGCTTGGCTTCATACAGTGCTGGGCTGGAAGGAAAGCAGAATCCTTCTCCAGCCAATTTCGGAACATTGCTGAAAATCTCAACATTTTCCAGTGAAAACATCACTTTGAGGACTTCTTAAAGGTGGGGTTTTGTCATCCTCCTCCATCACTAGCATCTAAGACCCTCTTCCATAGCCAGGGTTGCTCTTTACTAGTCTTGGAGCTACTGGCAGAATCGCCCAGACTGGGCCATGTGCCTTGCCGAGGAGCTGCGCTGAGTTGAGGGGTGGGCTGCTGTTCTGAGAAACACAACACACACTCCTGTGAGATTTAGCTCGTTGCTCACAGGGAGCTCTTGAGTGGCAGGTGTGGAGCTGGAGTGCCGACCAGCTTCATTGTCTAGTGACCAAGTCGGCCTTCGGGCCGGACAGTAGAAAAGCTGAGAGCTGGCAATCTTTGAGTCATCTTTGGCATCCACAGTGTGCAGGGTATGAAGCTCTGTGTGCATGGGATTGAGGGATGTCTTTCATCTCCAGGTGCATGTGTTTTGTGTGTGTGATATGATTCCGCTTTGGGGATTAATCCTCTTCTTTATTAGCATTTACCACTAAAAGATATTTAGCAATAATGTAAATATCTCCATCATTTTCTCTTCCATTTCTCTTTTTTCTATGTTCCTAGTACCTTCTCACTTTTCCCATGTTTGTCTTTTACTTTTACAATGGAAAAAGTCAACGATTTCATACTAAGACCCGTTCAGGATTTGGAAGACTGTAAAAATGGATGTCTTTCTGTGTGCATGACTTAAAATGATAAATAGCCCAAAGGAGCTATATCTTTAAGAAACTGTGGGACACACTTCCCGAGGGTACAGTTGACATGCCCTGTCTCTGCTCTCTCCCAGGTGCCTCAGGATGACTGGGGTGCGTACCCCACCGGTGGCAAAGAGGACGAGATCCCCTGCCGTAGGATGAGAAGTGGCAGCTACATCAAAGCCATGGGTGATGAGGAGAGTGGAGAGTCAGACTCCAGCCCCAAAACATCTCCCAAGGTGACCCTCCGGCCAGAGCCCCTGCTGAAGTCCATTGTACAAAGGCCACTTGGAGACCACCAAACGTAAGGCGTCTTCTCTCTCCTGACTTCTCTCCCTCCCCAAGCTAGTTAGCCGTGGGTGAGCTGCCTCACTTTGAATTTAAGTGGACACTGTTAGAGCCTATGCATCAGTTATCCCATTCTTTTTGTTGCACTGATATCTTAGGATATTTTTATTACAATATTTTAAGGATTATTTCCTTTACTTGGCAGGATTATCATGTAATTATATCATGTTCTCCTTCCCTTTCCTCCCTCCAAACCCTCCCATATACTCCTCCTTGCTCTCTTTCAAGTTTGTGCCCTCTCTTTTCATTAACTGATCCCTAAGTACAGCCTGCTCGGTTTATATAATGTTATTTGTTATGTATCTTAAGAACTGATCATTTGGTGTCGGATAACCAGTTGAATGACCAATCAGACTTCGGTTGTTTATTTCGTAATTGTGGAAATAGGCTTGGGCAAGTTCTGTGTCTGGTTAGGTTTTGGCTTTGGTTTTAGAGGGGTTGGAGGGGTTGAGGTAAGATCACATGTAGCCCAGCCTGTCCTGAAACTCACTATGTTCCACGGATGACCCGGAACTTTTGATCCTTCTGCCTCCACCTGTGTCTGATTTGAAGCCTCTGTTACACATCAGGACCAGGCACATCACCCCAACGTTTGCATTAAAAGGGACATGTTTCTATTCAAATGACAGCATGGGTGTGTGACTGTCAGTGAGGACGTATCTGAGCAGGGGCTTTTCTGTGGACTCTCACTTCACAAGTGAGTGGTGAGATAACAGGTTTGGGTGAAGGTGGAGGAAATGGCTTGTTTTCACAGACATAAGATCAATAGACTTTGTATATTTGTTCAAAGGCCCATCATTGATAAGCTTAGCTTCTGAACTATAAACAACTAAAGCCCACTGGGGAAATTAGCTATTGAACTATGCACAGTAGAGTTGCTCTCGGCAGTTTCCCTGATGGCGTGTCCAGTGTATCGGGGAGGCTGCTTATAAACGCTGAGAACCACCTGGTGTCTCCTCTCTTCCCGTCTTGAGATGCCTGTCCTGTGTAAGTGGGCAGCAGCAGGTGACAGGCTGCTCAGTGTTCTGTGTGTTCTCAGAGCTGCTCCCTGTGATGCATAGTGAAACTTCAAAGCTCTGATCAGAGGGCTCGACTTTTGTACCCCCACCTAACCTGGTACTCAGTGCAGCAAGGCAGCAACACTACCATAAATTCTCCCATTAAACCCAATAACTCGTGAGCACTAGCTTTCAAAATGACAATTTAAAAGTTGAATTGCTGCAGAATCTTACTGGGGGAGCCATGCAGCCCAGGGAGGCCCATGTGAGCAACCTCCTTTCTTGGAGAGCAGAGAGGGGCTTCATGTAAATTGAACTGACCTTGTTCCTCAGCTTGCCTCTATCCAGGTCCAGCTGGGTTGGGGGCAGAGCCATTGCTATGGAGGAGGATGCTCTGGACTGCAATAAGACCAGACATAGAAACCACTTACGTTAACCGGAGCGTTTATTTTCTAATAAGCTACATAAATAGACCATTTTTATTCTAGAGTGTATTTATATTCAAAGACTGTTTCAAATGAAATTGATTATTCTAAAATTGCATTCAAAATATAATTGTAAATAACTGGGTCTGACAGGCCTCTCATTATTGTTTCCTTGTCACACCATAGAATTTCCCAGCAGGAGTGACTGACAAACACCTCCTAGCTGCAGAGTGATTCAGATGCTGAAAACAGACTCGGGTTTGCTCATCTCTTCGAGAGTCTGTTCTCGCCTGTGCACAGGCAGTTTGGGTACCTTTGGCAGTGTTCAGGAAAGCAAATGTGAGGGGAGACGAGCTGGGCAGTTCGCTGGGGAAGGGTCTCAAGGCTGACCATCATCTCCTCTTCCTGTGCTCTTGGGACCCTTCAGTGTTTAAGCACTTCCTAAATCGCTGTGCCGTCCCATAAACTAGACGGTGTCAGCAGACTATTAAAGCTGCCTAGCCTGGGGGTAGGGGCTGGAGGGGTGGCTAAAGGGGACTGGGCCTCTCGCTGTCAGTTATCAGTTTTTCTGTTGAGCTATGTAATGAAAATCCCCTCGGTGAAAGCTGCAGATATCCTGCTATTGATGTCGTTCCTCTTGGAAGAACAGAATTATTCTGCAGAGAGCTGTCTTGTCCTTCATCATTAAAGATTCAGTCTCCTCATTACTGGGTTGCAATGCATCCACACTGTTCACAAAGACCCTGTCACATCCCAGAAACGTCCCTAAAACAGTGCATGATCCCAGGAAGTCTTTCTCAAAGGAAAATAAAACGACACAGCGACCACTGGAATCCTTGTTGCAGCTAGGAACACGTGCCTCTAGGATGCTTGGACGCAGTGATCAGGAAGTCCGCCTGAGGCAGGTGGAGTCCTGCCCGTCTGCACACCAACCCCTGCTGTGCACAGAGCACCGACTGAGTTCTTACCACTCATTTAAATGTGAATTCTAAGCTACTACTGAATCCAATTTACTGCACTTTTTAATTAGCTTACGTATCAGCGCTGAGATACTTGAATTACCAATTCAAGTCTGTTATTATGAAAAGTAGAGCTAATAATTTAATTTGAGCCCTTTGCTTTGTTTTGCTTAGTTGAATTAAAAATCAAAAGTGTAATAATGTTGAACCTTGCCTGAGCCATTCGGCAATGGAGGCACCGCTTTGTATTTGTAGAGAAAGGAAGACTGACTCAAAGCCACACACATATACACTCAAAACTCACACTCGACATAGCATAAGTTCTTCTGGTGGCATCAAAGTCTTCATGCATCCGTGTTTCCTAGGAGACACATGAGTCCTGGGAGGTTTAGTCTTGATGGTCAACTGGCCTGAACTGAGATATGACTGGGATTAGTGAGGACTGTCATGTGGGGCAGTTACTAGGAGAAAACCCCTCCCCAAGGCAGGTGGAAGCTTCCAGTAAACAGCTTAGATATCAGAGCCCAGCTCCTCCAGCCTTCCATTGTAGACTCTTCTGAGAGCTTCTGGGCATTCAACACATCCTTAAACCTACTGAGAGTCCTGGTTTGGGAACCTGGCTCTCTGGTTCTCCAACATCAAGGCAGTCATGGTTGGACTATCCAGCCACGTGTGGAAGCCAATTCAGTAAATGCCTACATATAGTTCCTTTTAGTTTTTCCCCTGTAGATTACCCTTCCTAATCTCTTTCTCTCTCTCTCTCTCTCTCTCTCTCTCTCTCACTCTCACACACACACACACACACACACACACACACACACACATTCTATAGCCTTGGAATAGAGAAAAATGTTTAAATATTTTACATGAGAAAAAGCTTTAAGATACTGACCAATTTGAATTAGCTTTAATACAGTTAAACTAATTTGAGGCCAAAGGAAAGAAACCAACAAACCAAAGTGCTGTCAACAAGCTAAATGACAACAAAAATGGAAGGAGATTTTCAATGTGAGAATGCGTGTTTATATTCTCAATATATAAAGACATCTTAGGAATCAAAAGAGAAAAGTTAATTTAAACCCAATTATAAATAATTAAATCTTTCTGGAGAATACAGAGTTTGAAACTGAAAACCCTAAAAAAATTTTTAAGGCAGGATTTTTCTGTATAGCCTGGCTATCTGGAAACTCGCTTTGTAGCCTAGGCTGACTGACCTCAAACTCATAGAGATCCGCCTGGCTCTGTCTCCCAGTGCTGGGATTAAATGAGTGTACCTGGCCTAAAATTTAATCTGAAAATTTTTCTATGATACAACAACATAAAATAATACAACAGTCCCCTCTGCTTGACTGTGTGTCCCTTTGGAATACCTAAGAGCCCATCCTGAGGAGGCTGAGGTGGATGAGCATTCTGTTGAAGAAAAAACTCAGCAGGGTAGCTCTCAGAGACAGAGAGAATTGCCCCAAGCATTCATCCCAAACTGTTCAGGTTGGGAGGCATGGAAGAGACAGCTTTTTCTCTGGGGGGAGGTCTACTAGCTATACTCCATCCTAGACTCAGAGAAAATATTTTCCATAAGTTAAAGTGAATGAAGACTTCCCCAAGCAAAATCAAACAAAACGCTGAGAAAGAATCAACTTGTGAAGAAGAAGAGTGAAGGGTTTCACCCCAGATTGAGTATCAGCCCTGCAGAGACTCCTCACTGATGCAGACTCTGTCATGGAAGCTAAATTGTCAATCCCTTTGAGATTCCAACCTCCTTGACTCTGTTGCATTTTCGAGTGTGGGTCTCCATGGTATATCTGGGCTGCCAAAGCCTCCTTCAAGAGCTGGTAATGTGACTCAGTGGATAGAATACTTGACTCCATTCACAAAGTACTGGGTTCCATTTCTAATACCGCATAAACTGGGGGTCGTGGTGATACTTACCTGTTGTCCTGCACTCTGGAGTTGGAGGCAGTGAGATCAGAAATCCAAGGTCATCTTTAGCTACATAGCTAGTTTGAGCCTGGGCTATAGGAGATCTTATCTCTTGTCTTTAAAAAAAAATCCTTGTTTAGATCAGCCTGCAGATGCCCCCAGCCCTGACACTTGAATCACAGTCTGATCTCGCATCTGTATTTCTAGCCAGCCATGTGCCCAGCAGCACCCTGCACCATTATGGCAGATTCTCCATGAGCTGTCTGACCTCTGAGTATCTGAGAATCTTTAGTCCTTATCGTCAAACCCGATGCCAGCTGTTTCCTGAGCGCACCAGGGACTCTAGCACACCCCTTTCAACAGCAAGCTCAGGATGGTCCCCTTGGAAAGTCTGGAGGAGATTCCCTTGCCTTCTAGTCCATGGGAGCACAGCATTTCTTGTCCACCCACTATCCTATTTCCCTTCTGTCACTGTGATACGAGAGCCTAATCAAAAGCAACAGAGGAGAGGAAGCAGTTTACTTGGCTTACCATTCCAAGTAGCATCCCTTCATTGGGAGGGAGGTCGAGGCAGAAACTGAAGTCATTTTAAGTTCAGCATCAAGAGCAAAGGTAATGAACGCATCCTTGCATCCTTAGCTGCTTCTCTTTCCTCATTCTCGTACTCTCCAGGGCCAGCCTGTGGAGTGGTGCTGCTCATACTCAGAGCAGGCCTTCCTGTTCCACTTAGCTTTCAAGGCAGGACAAGCCCTGTGGTCATACCCACAGGCAAACCTGTTCTAGACAAGTCTTCAGTCCTTCCCCCAGCCCTCCTCGGGTGACTCTGGGCCATGTCAAGTTGACAATTAACGTTAGCCAGCACACCTCCTTACTGAGCTTCCCATGAGTCCACCTTCTCGGGAGGGCAGGGGCCATCTTCTGCTGCATTGATGCCATGCACTCATGGCTTACCATATTGCTGAATGTATAAAAGTAATAATTTAGGAATCTCATGCATGGACCATTGCTAGAAAACCCAACAAATAAACTGTTACTAGAGACACCTGTGAAGTAACCAGCCTTAAGAAGTGACCATAACAACCGGCAGGAAAGGAGAGCCTATACAGCCAATCCATGCTTACCTGCTTCTTACACTCTGCGTTATTAGTCAACGGAGCCGATGCCTCCAGATACCACACCTAAACCAGCAGTGTTTCAATTAGCAGGAAGCCGTATGCTCCCTGGTAGAAGGTTCCTATCCCATGGTTTCTGTGGCTATCCGATAGATTCCAGATTCATAATTTCTGTTGGAGGCCAGGGTGGGTTTCAGTGCCAGGCCGTGTGAAGCTCTTGCCAGCTCTGTGCTTGTGTTTGCATCTCTGAGTCCAGCTCTCCAGTGCCAGGCTGCTCTTCATGACCCCAGCAGGGACATGGCTTCTGAGAGGTGGCTGAATACTTGGCATATACCTTTCTAGTCTCTGCCATTGGGAAGCAATGCCTCGGCACACTTGGCAGTCTGTGACACGGTGCCTGCACCTTGGGATGTACCCCTGTGCTGCCAGGGTCTCATCCCTGGTTGTTACAGGAATTCCTCCTGCATAGCTCTGACCTTATTCCAGTTGTTCTACCTGACTTCAGTTTCTATGTACACCCTGTTGAAAGTCCCGTTTTAGTATCTTTTTCCCTAAAAATTTGCCATTCTTAAAGTCTAATTTTAAAACAAAGAGGCTAGACTGATAGCTTCATTGATGAAGGGCTTGCTATGCGAGCTTAAAGAACTGAATTCAGAGCCAGGTGGTGGTGGTGCACACCTTTAATCCTAGCACTTGGGAGGCAGAGGCAGGTGGATCTCTGTAAGTTCAAGGCCAGCCTGGAATACAAGAGCTAGTTCTAGGACAGGCTCCAAAGCTACAGAGAAACTCTGTCTCGAAAAACAAAAACAAACAAACAAACAAAAAAAGACCTGACTCCAATCCCCAGAAGCTGCATAAACTAACTAGGTGGGACATCCTTCTCCAGTGACTAGCCGT
>NW_004949105.1:3682188-3688257 GCF_000317375.1 Microtus ochrogaster | reverse complement strand
TTTGGAAGATGGAAATGATGTAACTATATTATAATCTTAAAAAACAAATAATGAAAAAGCTAGGTGTGAGGGCCAGTGAGATTACTCCATGGTCAAAGGACATCGCTATCAAGGCCAACAACATGAGTTTGATCCCTGAGCGGGGGAAAAGACCTGTGGTGACACACAGTTGTAATCCAAGCACTGAAGAGGTAGAGAAAGGTGGGTCCCTGGGGTTCACTGGCCAGCTAGCCCAGCCCAATTAGCAAATCCCAGGCTGAGAGAGACCCAATATCAAAAAGTAATGTGGACAGCAGCTGAAGAGTGACCCCTGACTTTGACCTCTGGCCTCCACACCCACGGTACACACAAATCTGGACATATACAAATAATCCTCACGTGCACACACGCATACACCCAAGCTATGAACCATAAAGCAAATACAGGCTGAAGCTGAGATGCAGTTCAGTGGTACAGCGTGTCCTGATTCATGTGTGAGGCCCCGCCTTTGATCCTCAGTAACAAAAAATAAAAGAAAGAAAGAAAGAAAGAAAGAAAGAAAGAAAGAAAGAAAGAAGAAAGAAAAGGAAGAGGCCTAGCAAGATGGCTTCTCATATAAGAGCAGCTGCCACCAAGCCTGACGACCCATGTTCAGTCTTTGGGACCCTAATTATGGAAGTAGAGAACAGACTCCGGCAAGTTGTCCTCTGACATCTATGTCCATGACATGGCAGGAGTATGCACATATGGTTGTATGTGCATACATATGCATGCATACATGCATGCGTATACACACACATACACATATGCATGTTCATTCATTTACTGATGTCACTCGCTCTGCTGCTGTAGGAATTCCTACAGCCAGTAGCCTTTAAGCTACCCGCCCACTGGGGCGTGGCCTCTTATACTATTTATGGGGATGTAAAGTGCTAGGCTGGCCTCTTTTCCAGCTGCGGGATTTGGTTGCTGTTCTTCGTTCCAGCAACGGATTGTGTTTTGTGAGTCTACCCCTAAATAAATAACCCTCTATTATTCTCAATTCTGAGCTAGTGTGGGATTTCTTTTAAGCGTCCTTCTTCACTCCACATCTCCTCCCAGACCTCATCCTCCTTTCATCCCCACCAACTTTGTCTCCTTATTTTTCTAAACCCACTGAATCCGTTCATGCTGTGCTGATACTCATAGGTATGGTCATCTGCCTGAAAGTGGTTGACCACCAGGGGTCACACCCTTATAACAAACGTTCCCCCTTCCTGGCAGCTATCAGTCAGCAATGGCTTCTCAGCTAGGGGTGGACTTGATGCCTACCTCCCCACTCCATGCTGGGAATTTGTTTGGCATGCGCTTACTCAGGTCCTGTGCATGCTGTTACAACCCCCATGAGTCATCTGTGAAACTGCTCTGCTGTATCCAGGAATCATTATTTCGCTGGTGTCATCTTTTGTCTCCAGTTGCCAGCATCTTTCTGCTCCCTCTTACGCGGTGATTTCTCAGCCTTGGGATGAGGGCCATAGCATAGATATCCCATTCAGGGCTGAACTGTCTTATCTGTACCCCTGTTCAGATGTGGTCTGCATGCTAATTGCCATTTACATTCACATTTACTTCGCAGAAGCCTTTTTAATGAGGTTTGAGAGGTGAATTAATCTAAGAGTATAGCCATAAGATACTAGAAGTTGATTGACCCTGTAGCCATTTGCTATAATAGTAGATTCACCTCTGGTACCTATGGCTTATCAAGGCACGAGTTCTTGGGCCAATAATGGGACATATTGCATCTTGTGACACAGGTCTTAAATCCGATCAGAAATCATTGGTTGCTTTTATGATATTCATGCCAGTATTGCACCAGTGATGGTGTATTGCCAGGCCAGCCATGGTTAGAGCGCATCAGGATCCCTGTGGGGTAGGATTGGCGTTTCCTTTTCTCCTCTGGCAGCTTGAGAACCCTTTCAGAATGTTGAAAGCAGGCCAATGGTGTTGAAGCTACAGGGTGAGCACCACCTTGACGTCCCCATGTTCTGTGGCTCAAGTCCATGGTGTCTTCAGCAATAAGTCTTACCAGCAAGTCCTAGAGGGTAACAAAGAACAATGTTTGTAATGTTTAGGGGTCTACAGAGCCTCACTTGTCAAAAACTTGAAAAAATGTTGGGCCTTTTTAGTTGTTATCCTGCAGTATCTAGTAGGGACATTATAAGGTTACTCTACTTACTCTCTTATATATGGATGGATGGGTGTGTACATATGTCTATGGAAGCTTCTGTGGCATTGTTTTTCTATGATTATGCCTAGAGGTCTTTAATGTTGATGCCCCCTCTCTGTTCTACCTCCTTCATTCTGTCTTCCCACCCCCACCCTAGTTCACCCTTCCAGCTCCATGGTTTCCCTCTCTGCTTTCACTGTGTGCTCTCTTCTCAGCCTTGAAAGCCCACACATGGCACCTTAGTAGATCCTGGTCTCTGTGAGTATTCTAGCTGAAACACACACACGTCTGAAGATCAAAGAGAACATCTTAAAAATGAGAGAAAGCATTCAACATTTGCCTTTTGGAGTCTGCGTGACCTCACTCAAAACAATTGTTTCCAACTCCATCCATTTACCTGAAAATTTTTGTGTGTTTGTTTTTTAAGAGCCAAACAAGATTTTCTTGTGCAAATATGCAACATTCTCATCGTCCATTCATCGACTGATGCACACACACATAAAAATAAGCAAATAAGTAAGTACAATCTAAACATTTTTAAAATAAATAAGAAAGAGCCACAGCACTGATTACGGCAAATGTTGTCATTAGCTACGTTGTCCAACCCAAATGTATAATGCATACTTCTAACCAGCAGCCTATCAAGACATGCCATATTTGACCCATCGTGTGATGCAGGGGCCAACCAAAAGAGCAGCATAAGCAGTCTGTGTAAGTCACAGTAAGAAATTCTCCCAAAGGGATGTCTGTGGTAAACCCAAGGTCATGACAGTTCTTATGCACAGTGTGAACCCTCTGTGCCATATCAGGGCCAGTTTCAGAACACGTCAGCCAGCTAATTAAGTGAACTATTAAATCAATTGTTTAAATTGTGAAATTAAGTACACTCGTGGCAAAAGCCTAGCACAAGCATAATTGCATGAAGTAGAGTGTGCCCATATCGGCATCCCATTGATCCTACTGTCTTGATACTCTTACGTGCATGCAAGCACATACATACAGGTATATATTATGAAATGAAGATGGGATCATAAGTGTCCTATGCACTGTTTTCCTCTCAGCTATTTTATTAGCTCTCAACTACAACTGAAACACGCTACCAGGTTAGCAACTTAAGACAAAATGAACTTACTGTGAGAAAAGGTTGGGCCCTGGGCCTGGCATGGCTGCCTCTGCACCATTGCTGGTGCCAGTGACCTTCACTCTTTACTGGAGGCTCTGGGTAGGAAACTGGCTTCCCCTCAGGACAAGCTGCTGCAGTGTAAGGTAGACACCCTCAAGTCCCTGCTGACAGTCACCCAGCATTAGCTCCCCACTTGTAGAGACACCTGCAGAAGCATGTTCTAGATGGTGGCTTTGGCTTCGTACCCACAGCCAGCTAGAGAAAAAACCCATTTCATCTTCAGGACTCTTCTGTGCCATTCCCTCATGGCTCCTCCTGTGTGTCTCTTCTGATTTGAGGACATCTAAGAGAGCAATGGTCCCATCTGGATGATCTGGGTTATTCCTCTACCTTGAAGTCTGATGATTAGGACCCTGGTTGCATCTAGTCATCTTCCCTCTGGCCATGTAGTTATGACACATTTGTAGGGGGCACCGGTGAGAGAGGAAGGTCATAATGTCAGAACCCTACCAACACAACAGCCACAAGCACTCTTCTCTCACAGCCCTATACATGCTGATATAAACACTGATCTGGATGCAGTAGGCTGTAATTTAAGTCCGCACTTCATTACCGAGGAACTGTCTCTAAGTTTTCATGATTGCCAACCGAGCTGCAAGCAATGCTGCAAATGACACTGACCTACTTACTACCTGCCCAGTTCTCTTTGGCAACACAACAAAGGAATTCTCCTGGGGTGTGTCCGCCTCCAAATCTTTCATCTCTGTCAGGGCAAAGGAAGACGGTTCTGGGTAGCTTGGAAGCAATTCCACATTACCTAATGCATCCACACTTTAGCGCCTTGTCTCCGTGAAGTCTGGCGGGAGAGGGACGGGGACGCATCCCAGGCTGGCGGACAGCCTATCTCCCTGAAAACATTAACAAGATGCTTTCTTAGAAACACATGTCCCGAAGAACGTCTTGGGGATCTCTTTATTTTGAGACCATTAAGTTTTGGACGCAATATCTGTCTTTCTGCAGAAACCCATTGCTGATTTATCTGTCCACAGAAATCATTCCATCTTAAGAATAGGGCCTAGAGCATCCCTCTGCACTTGCTTCTGAGGAGAGATGACATTGGTTATAGTGATCTGTCAACCAGAGGTTGTCCAAGAGGGAAAGTGGCCTTCTAGGGAGAGGCCAGAAGCAGCAGGCCTAAGGACCACGTCACATAGCCAGCACAGACTGGCTTTTCAATTTTCTTTTGTGTTCCTGTTTCCTAATTTATCTATTTCTTCTGTCATTGTTAATTTTCCCAGTAAATTCCTTGTATCTTTTTTTGTACTTCCACCAGATGTGGGTGCTTAGTAATTAATTAGTTGTGAAAAGCTAAGGACTGTTAGTCTTCCCAGGGATGCATCTTTAGCAGATCTCAAATGTGCTGGCACACAGTGTTTCTATTTTCTAGAAATCCTGCAATTTTTATTTTGATTTTTATTTTCACTAAGGGATTAATGAATGAATGAAGGTGAAGTAGGCGTACTGGTGAAAACAGTTACTCTTAATAATTTTTCCTACTGATTATATTTACCAGTAGAAATGTAAATGTGTTTAGTACTGGCCTCTTTTTAACTCTCTCAGGCAGAAATCCATTTAAACACATTACATAAAGTTTCCCTTTCTTGTAGTTTCTGATCCAACTCAGTATCCTAATTTTTCACTCATGTGGCACTCACGGTGACCAAATGCATTCTGTACCACCGATCATGCAGTGAACATGTCTTGGATCACCTTTATCTACTAGTAACGTACATATTCCTCCAGGGGACCCAGCCCTGTGCAGCTTCATCCCAAGATGCCCGGCAGATAGCTGCGTGCATATAGTCAAACCAAACAGTGAAGCGTTCCACGTGGCCATTCCTGAATTGAGAGATACTCTATTTTTACAGACCCTCTCCACTCCTGCCAGAGGCCACGCCCTTGGGATTTCTGTTCATGACCTGTAACCTGATGGCTGTTGAAGGCCTGACCCTCGAGATCCCTGCAGAGACATTGAGAAAGGTTTCAGCACCAAGCTGTAAGATTAGGACATGGTCAGAGCGACAGTAAGCGCACTGCTGGAAGCAGCGGTGAGCGTCCCTAAGCATGCTATGCAGAATTTGCTCGAATGGTCAAGACAATGGGATCTGTTTAGCTCACTGTCTCCTTCAGGGTATGACACCTCATTATGCCGACTCATGTATTTATTCATTCAAAAAGTAAGAATGGTCGAGGCTGGCTCTGTAAATCAGCAAGTGAATACGCCCTTAAAGAAGTGTGAAGGGAGTGGGGACACTCACAGGGCACCTGCACCAAGACACTCGATTAAAAATTGCAAAAGCCCTCTAAAATGAAATTTTAATAATTGCATCTCTTTGTGTTTTGTCTTGAATTGAAGCTGCTTTCAAAATCGCTTTCAATGAGCAGCTTGGCAATATGTGCTTTAAAATACACACTTTGATTTCTCTCTGGGTCCTAAGGAGGCAGGAGACTGTGGGAAATAGTGAATTAAAGCAGGAAATCTCAGCATAAGCAGTTCCCAGAAGCCAGGATGGCCCACCTCCCAAAAGGAGTGATGTCCATGGATTATCCTGGCTTGGCCCCATTCCAGGGTTTGTCTCTCTCCCAAGGGAGGTTACAGATTCACTGTTTCCTGGGATACACATCCGTCTTTAGTACTTTCACACTTCCACAGTGATCCTGGGGACATACAATGAGCCTGTGTATTGTTTTCCTATCTCTG
>NW_004949105.1:3636678-3681993 GCF_000317375.1 Microtus ochrogaster | reverse complement strand
ATCCTTCTTTGCTAGTACCTACCCCTACTCCAAGCTTCATCAATCATGTGTGTGGTGGAAGGGCTAAGTTCATGATAGTGTAGTCTTGTTGGAACTCACAAGACAGGAAACATTGGGCACAGGGGTCTGGGCCTGTGAGTATTCCAGGGAGAAGGCAGGACTCTGAGGAAGGAATGCTCTTCATCATCCAGGGGAACAGAGTCAGGAAAGGCCAGTGATCCAAGGTGGGGACCTACATCACTTTTCGTGAGAGGCAGAGGTAATGTGGCCAGTGACCTAAGGTGAAAATGCTCCTGACTCAGGAGAGTCAGAGTCCATGGTGACCAGTGAGCCAAGCTGGGAATATCTCTCTCCATTCAAGGGAGTCAGAGTCCATGGTGACCAGTGAGCCAAGCTGGGAATATCTCTCTCCATTCAAGAGAGGAAGACTCCAGTATGGTGAGAACAGTTACCCCAAAGGAGTCTGTAGTTGACATTAGTCATAAAACCACAGGTCAGAGGCGGGAGAACAGAGTACATTGGTCATATTATTGCCCACCCCTGACCATCTTCATTGGAGGTTGTAAAGGAGCCAATGATCGGAGAAGATTGGTGTAAGCATCTTGTTCCAGTTGTAATGAGAATTCTGCTGGTCGAAATATTAGGAAAAACCACCAGGGGAGAGGCGGGGAGGCCAGCTGTAGGGTCCCCAGGCACACAGACCCTCTTCCTCATGTGGCAAAGTCCTCACCAGCACTGCAGACAGAGAAATGGGATGTTTCACATTCTGGATACTGTGCCTGTGAAGCCAAAAAAAACCTCCCTGAAGGCTTGGATAGGAAAGCAAGAAACACAGAACCAGTGACAGCACCAAGGCTCAGAATCTCAGTCTAAAACCAGAGATAGAGGATCCAAAGACCTCCGGTGGGGAGTGTGGGAGATTGGGCTCAACCAGAGATAGAGGATCCAAAGACCTCCGGTGGGGAGTGTGGGAGATTGGGCTCAACCAGAGATAGAGGGTCCAAAGGCCTCCGGTGGGGAGTGTGGGAGATTGGGCTCAGTTGGTGACGCCTAAGTAGGTAGGACAAGGGCCTCAGGCCTGAAGATGTCTTGCAGTCATCAGAAATGTGGGCATGGACCCCAGCCTTCTAGAAGACAGTGGAAAGGATGTGGGTCTCAAATAGCAATGAAGCAGCCGAGGATGGCAGTCATGCAGAGGACCATGAGAAGGCATGGGCCTTGGCTTTACAGAGAACAGTGGGATAGACAGGTGTCAGTCATAAAGAGGAAGCAATGGGATAGATTAGACACAGTCTTCTCAGATTTGCAGAAGACACTGGGGTATCCCTGAGTCTCAAGCATGCAGAGGACAGTGCAGTAAGTGATGATTAGGACTGTGTCTCTGCCTCAGGTACTTGTTGGGACCAAGTAAACAGCTTTCAATGCCACTCACTGTAGATCAAATTAAATTAAAAGGAATCAAACTACATGCAGGAAACGGGTGCCCCAAGTCTCTAACCAGTTATGTAGATCACAGACAAGTATACTGTTAACTCATCCCCCTGTCCACTGTGGTTCATAACTGCTTATGTCATGAGACTTCTGGCCACCAGTGTGTACTGAGTGCTATCTGTGCCTGCCCTCAGTTATGAGTGTGGTTTTGAGGAAAGACTGGGGGTCACAGAAAGACTCCATCCCTCAGCCTTTCTGAGCTCTGAGAACTGTATCTCACTGTGCATCTGATCTGATCCACCACACTTTGAGATGGGGCTTGAGACTGACAGCCTTCAGATGAGACACTGGTGTCAGTGCTAACCCATCATCACATCCACACACTAGCCTGGAAGCAGAGGCTGCCCAGCTCCCTGGGGTTCCACATACAGATGGGCCTGGATCACAGCTCCTAAGTCTGAGACATACAGATTTCCCATCTCCGTGATATTTGCCCAAGGAGCGGGTCTGGGGAGGGGTAGGAAGCTTCTGTATCAAGAGTTCCCTGGCAGGAAGCTGTGGTTCAATATTTGCTCATTTAATATTTGATGAGATTCCGTGAGAGTTATTAAACTCTAGTCACCTCTGTGTGCAGTGTCTTCCGAGTCTTGTCTTCACGGCCCTGGAGACTCCTCTCTCCTCACCCACACCCCAGTACCCACCTTCCCCACAGGTGCCTGAGACAGAGTAGGATAAGATAGGTACACACCAGGCATAGAACAGCAAGGAGAGGAAGACGATGGCCATCTCCTCTCTTCATGTGCTGTGGTTGTTCTCTGGACCTTTCCAGATCTGCATATTCTCCAGAAAGTGTAGCTCTACTATCAGGGGAAAAAAATCTTCAATGAATTATTGGTTTTTGGAAATGCAGAATAAAAAAAAATCACCTCCCAACTCCAGAAAATAGACTCTGCACATTTGTCATGATTTGTAGATGAAATTTTTTTAAGATCTAGATATCTAAACAGGTCCTAAGAGGCTCCCTGACCATCTGACTAAGTAGACTGTATTCTTCACATATAAACTGGTCTGTAAAACACCTGTCTTGTCTCTTTAAAAAGGAGTTTGGGGGCGTGCTATACCCTGCCATGTCCCCTCTCTGGAAGTGGGCAGTGTCTGTGGAGGGTCTGGGGTGACATCAGAATTCCCTGAACACGGTGCTGCTGCAGGGAGGTGTGGCTTTCCTGTTCCTTCTTGGTACTTGTGACAGATGGTACAGTGCCATCCCCTCTGCCGTCAGTCAGAGCTGGCTCATCATCCTGCAATGGGGGTTCCGTGACCTCCACTGCTGGAAAGTGTCACCTTTACTTCAGTCTGCTGAGCCTGAACACTGCACCCTAAGACAACAAGCCCAGTGTGACTGTGGCTTCTTTGGAATCTGCAACTCTCAAGGTTGCCCATATCCTCTGACCTCACCCAGAGGTTCCCTTCCTTGCACCTTTGGAGGGAAGGTAATAAAAATGTTCTTCACTTGGAGGACACATTCCAGCAGACCTCAGTGTAGTCCTTCAGATGGTCTTCAAAGATCCAGAGAATCAGGATTCTCTGTCTTCACTGAGGGCCTCCTCACAGCTAAGGCAATAGCCTAAGAAAGCTCTGAATTCAGTAGCCTGGCAGCCTCAAGAGACGGCACACACCAGATGTCTTGCTGTAGGCACAGGCTGTGACCTTGTTTGCTCCAGGGTACCATTCAGGATGAACTGCTCAGTTAGCAACTTTAAGATTTTCATGCCCCAGTCATTTCAAGGCTGCTCCATCTGCAAACCCCTGACCCAGGACATGACGTTTCCATTTAAGGGGAAAATGGAGTGTGTAGCCACAGGGAAGGGAATAGCAGCGCGCTAAGGCCAGTAGCCTTCAGCTCTGGGGACAGCCTGCTGGCCTCTCTCTGTCCATTAAGTTATTAATTCACCATGGAGCCGTGATCATCCACTGCAGGTGTGTGAAAACATAATGGGAAATTACACAGTCGTTCCGCCAAAATCTCAGCTCTATTCTGTGCTTGGGGACTCAGCCATGTGGTCACCTCTCAATGAAGCCATTCTTTTCTACAAAGTCAGACCAGATATAGCTTCCACTAAGGTCACATCCAGTCCCAAAGGAGGAAAGTGCATAGCTTAATAATACCACCCTTCTCTATTTTGTACCTTCCTAGAAAAAACAGATTATAGGGAAGGCTGCTCACTAGTCGAATTTTTACAAAACATCTCAGAAATAATGACTGCCACAGAATTAAATTTCTGCCTTCTACTCAAGTTAGCCTCAGCAGGCCTTAGTGGAGAGACCAGTTTTTGTGAGGCATGACTAAAGGTCTTGGAGTCAACTGTGTTTTTAGTGGAAATGGACCTAAGGGAGCCTTTTAGCAGAGCCAAGGGGCCTCAGAAGACAAGACAGTGCCTGCTGTTACCTGCTTCCTCAAGTGCACGTTGTCTGGGAAACCAGCTGGTCACTACACATGTCCTCCAGGAGCACATGTGGGCTCTGCCAGGATGCTAAACAGAAAGAAAACAGACTGAGTCTGCAGGAGAGAACGATGTGCTGGACTTGGCATACTCCCAAGAACTGCCACAGACAGCCCTGTTGGAAGGCTTTGGACCTGGGAAGTAAGTCAGTTTGCAGTTGGCTTAGTGTGCACAGTGTGCCAGTGGGGGGTATGTTCTCACAGGGAATGTTGCTGACCTCAGTCAGACAGGGACAGAAAGGCAAGAGCTGGTGGCATAGCCACCCATAGAGTGTGTGTGTGTGTGTGTGTGTGTGTGTGTGTGTGTGTGTGTGTTGACTCTGATCAATGGTTTGATTCTGTTTTGGGTGACAGGTTGTCAAAGAGCCTGGGCACTCCCTGCGGGAGCCTTGGCACACATCTAAACTTCCCCACGAGGAGAAGGAATCGTTTAGCATCTCGGTCTATGGTAGAAATTGGCATAAACTCCCCTAAAATCAGCACCCAGCAGGCCAGGCAATAATGACACGAAGCTGCCCAAACAAGTAGCAAATGCCAACTTGGCTTTAAAATGTAGATTGGACTCTGGAAAGGTGACTTGTGTCAAACTAACCTGCTTACAGGAGACAAACTCTGGAATACACACACATACACTGGTTCCAAACAAAAGTAAACAAGGAGTGGAAGATGCTTGTATTTCAGAAGAGATAAGCCCTTTCCTCTCATCACTCCCCACAGTCAGAAGGACCTGCTGTTTTCTTTCTCAGGTTTAAGTAGCAAGGACTTGAGCAGAAACCACTGTCCTATGGAGCTAGTATATTAAAAGATGGGATTTGGGCTGCCATGGTGATAAGAAAGATGTACATAAAGATGGAACCATACAGGAGAAGACCACAGTACCTATGTAAGAAAAGAAAAATGTGTATCCCTAAACCAAGTTTAGGACACAGTTGAACCCCACAGGAAATTTATGGTGAGTGTCTTCTGGGCAGCACTTGGAGCCTCCCACAGACCTATTCCACATCACATGAGCCAAAATAGCTCAAGACACCAGACAGAGTAAATAACAGCATTCATAAGAAAATAACAAAATCCAGGTCCTCCACCAACCATGTCTGTTATGAAGAAAGAAAAGGGAGGGAGGGAATAAAGGAGGGAGGGGAAAAGGGAGAAAGGGAGGGAGGGAGGGAAAAAAGAAAGAGGGAGAGAGGGGGAAGGAAGGGAGGAGGAAGCAAGGACCCAATCAAAACAAATCTGAGAAACACTGAGAACTCTAAGGCAGGAGCCATAGTCTCCTGCACGATATAAAGCAGCCATTTTATGGCTGAAGCTCTCAAAGGATACGGTTGTCTAATTGTCTTGTTTTGGCCAGCACATTATCAGCTGTCTAACTTGCTGGGGTTTGCTGTGGCATTTCAGCAATACGCACACATACACTGAGCCTTCCAACTTCCTCTACCCACCTTGCTCTTGAATATCCTGCCTGCTCCAGCGCTGGCTATCCTACTGCCTAGTCAACTTGTTCTTAATCTCCTACGGATGGTAGAGAGCATGTGTTATTTGCCTTTCTGCATCTGCTTGGTTTCATTAAACATAATGGCCTCCAGTGCCAGCCGTTCTGATGGAGGATATAAATCTTCACTGTGGCTGAATAATACGCCATCATTGATAGATAAACATATGCGTAATTGGTGGCCAGCAGAGACCTATGTAGCCAACTAGGCTAATCTGAGACTTGACTATTGTGAATAGATAATGGTTAGCGTGAGTGTGATGCGGATCCTTGAGACAGGAACTTTCTAAGCCCACACACATGTGCCTCAGGATTCAGATCATCCAAAGTCAGCCTGAAGCAGAGCCTAAAGCTCATTGTCTCACATTTTTGGTGGTTAATGACATGGACACACAGAAGCAAGGACAGTCAAAGCAAGGCTTAACATCATTTTTTCCCAAAGAATATAAACAAATGATATTTACTCAAATTATTACTCAGGAGATGAATGCAAGATAGACACGCAGTGACGGATCACTTTACATGAAGAAGAATAGATGGGATAAAATAAAAGCAAAAAGTGGCCAAGATTTAGAATCACACACCAGTTCTAATCCTAGATGTATACACAGTTGAAATGAGGTTCAATGTTGATGGCAACATTTTTCATAAATAAATACCCAAGTGTAGAAACAACTGATGGTTGTTAACAAAATGAATGAATGAAGGAACAAGGACTATACATATAATGGGGAATATTTGGCAATAAGGAAGCCATGCATAAGTGTTTATGAGTCTGTTTATATGAAACATCATGTATTGGCAAATCTACAGATTCATTAGATTCAGTGTGGCTAAGGGCTATGGGAAGGAGGAAATGGGGAGGTCAGGCTGATCTTGAACTCATGATCTTCTGCTCTGAGCCCTTTAGTACTGGAAGGAAGCGCAGGCATGCATCGTACTTCCATACTTAGTAAGTCTTTGAAAGAAACAAACAGTGACTTATTTTCAGAAGTTATATGCCTTTATTCTGTTGTTTATTCTTTATGATTTCAGTGTCCTGTGTAACTTTAAGATTTTCTTTTTTAACTTCAAGATTTTCTATAGCATTTCTTTAAAGTGTATTTGCTTTACCTGATCATTCCAGTTTTATGCTCCAATAATTCTTTTATTTTTTTTTCACTTTTCTCTTGGCTTTTACAGATGCTTTCTTGTTACCCTGTGTCCTGAAGCACTTTTGACCATAGTTCCTGGAAATTCCTTTCACTAATGATTAGTTTTCCTCAAGAAATTGTTGTTTTCTTAAGCAGACAGCCTGAAGATTTTATTTTTCTGCTGTGCCACTATGGTACAACTTATTCTAGAGGATTTCTAGAGTCTTAAATCACACACAGCTTGTGTTGAACTGTTTGGTGATAAGGACAAGGTTTCTGTAGTAACTCTAATCTTGTTCCTTTCATCAAATATCGAAGTAAGCACATCATGAGATTTAACACAATTCCGTTAGAGGACAGGTCAGCAGTGATGTGTAAAGTCTGAACACTGAAGCCAATTAGAAAATGATGGAACAGCAAGTGTTCGATTTCAACTGACACAAACATGTTTGCACGTGAAAAGTAAACCACTTTCTTCAACATTCTAGACCTACATTGATGAGATAATTTAATATCATATCCTTTTCAGTTATTTGTGATTATATAGAATTCTCTTGGGAACTTCATATTAGGTATATTATGTCTTGGAGATTTTTTTTATGTCATCCTAAGTGGGTTTTTTATTGATTTTATTGAGCTATACATTTTTCTATGCTCCCCTCCCTGCCTCTCCCTCCCTTTCAACCATATCCCATGGTCCTCTTGCTCCCAATTTACTCAGGAGATCTTGTCTTTTACTACTTCCCATGTAGATGAGACCCATGTATGACTGTCTCTCTTCCTCATTGTTGTCTATGTTCTCAGGGATTGTGATTTATCTACAGGCTGGTTTTCTTTGCGTTATGTTTAAAAACCACTTATGAGTGAGTACATATAATAATTGTCTTTCTGCAACATCTCCTGAGGAAATTGGAAGCATGGGGACCTTGGGGGAGGGTTGAAGGGAGGAGGGGAGAGGCAGGAAGGGGAGAAGAGAAAAATGTAGAGCTCAATAAAAATTATTAAAGAAATAATTATGGGCTTTCTGGAATTAGTGTTGCTGTTGAATTCTAGTTTTAAGCCACAGTGATCTGATAGAATACATGGGGTTATTCCAATTTTTTTTTTGCATCTGTTGAGGTTTGTTTTGTTACTGAGTATGCGGTCAGTTTTTGAGAAGGTTCCATGATGTGCTGAGAAGGTCTATTCTTTTGTGTTTGGATGGAATAGTCTATAGATGCCTGTTAAATCCATTTGAGTCATAACATCTGTTAGTTCCCTTATTTCTCTGTTAATTTTTTATCTGACTGACCTGTCCAGTGGTGAGAGTGGAGTGTTGAAGTCTCCCACTATTAGTGTGTGGGGTTTAATATATGATTTAAGCTTTAGAAGTGTTTCTTTTACATATGAGGGTGCCCTTGTATTTGGGACATAGATGTTCAGTATTGAGATTTCCTCTTGATGGATTTTTCCTGTCACTAATATGAAATGTCCTTCTTTGTCTCTTTTGATTGATCTTAGTTTGAAGTCTATTTGTTAGATATTAGGATAGCTACATCAGTTTGATTCTTAGGTCCATTTGACTGGAATTTTTTTCCCAACCCTTTACTCTGAGGCGATGTCTGTCTTTGAGGTTGAGGTATGTTTCTTGTATGCAGCAGAAGGATGGATTCTGTTTTCATATCCAATCTGTTAGCCTGTGTCTTTTTATAGGTGAGTTGAGTCTGTTTATATTAGGGAAATTAATGCCTATTGATTGCTATCTCCTGTTAATTTAGTTTTCATTGTTGGTGATGTTAATTTGTGTGTTTTTCCCTTCTTTGGGATTTGCTGGGGTTCCTGTCTCCCTTCCGCATAGATAATGATCTCATGTGGGCAACATCTGAGAGGCAGAAAGTAGAACGAAAATATCACACATTATTCCAGAAAATGTTTCCCTTCTGTAGTTTTCAGAGCTACCACCCGTCTATGTAGGAAGCTGTTTATCAAGACTCTGTCAACGGAGATGACGAAGTTGAAATTCCCACTTTGAATAAGCCAAGGGGGAGAAAGTCCACTTTGGAAGTGTTAGCAGGGGTCAAGGACAGTCTCTCATGGATGAGCAATGGCAAGGCCTTGCCAGCGAGAGCTTGAGACTTGCCACCCCCATGATGTGTAAAGGACCCTCACCTGTGCATGCTAGACCATCACGGTGCCTCCCACAGTCAGCTCTTGGTATTCAGTCCCCAGGTGTGTGATTCTCGTCTATTTATTTGTTTGGGATTTTTGTTGGCTTTAGTTTTATGAAACAGGCTCTTACCCAGGCTGCCCCCAAACTTACCTGCCAGCCTCAGCATCCAGGGTGCTGACCATGAGCCACTGTACCCAGCTCCCAGATGGTGGCAGCTGAGGCACAATATTATATAAAGGTAAACCATTATAATACTTTCAGAATCGCTGTTAATCCTAGGGAGATTAAAGGAGGTTTATCACTGTTTTAAACAATACAATCAGCATTCTGTACCTGGGTTCCAATTCATGGATTCAACCAACCACAGGCAGAAATATTAAAAAATAAAATTCCAGAAAGTTCAAAAAGCAAAATTAAATGTTATCATGAGGGAAGGGCTATGCTGAAATCGGAAGAGTGAATTGACCAGCAGACATATCCTGTTATGGCCCCTTGACACTCCAGCATGAGTGGTTACCTATGTGGCTGTCTCTGTGCTGAACACAGAGACTTTTCTGAATGATGCCTCGGATTTATGATGTGTTAGGCATGTTAGTCATTTGATGATGGTTAAAATGTATAGAAAGATGTAAGTTATAAGCAGATGCATTTATGTGATGTCGGGCATGTAAATCATGGGACACAATTAGAGAATACAGAAGGAAATGTGTATGAGCATCCTTGGATTGGGGGATCCTGGGGTCCTGGGACCAATTCCCTGCCAGTGCCAAGGGAGGGTTAGATGTGGTAACAAGATAGGAGGGACACTCTGGCTCTTATTCGGCAGCGTTGATCATGGAGTTAAAAGGTGAACTTTTGCATCCGGCCTGAAGAGGCTCAGGACCTAGTATTGCTGTTTACTCTCCATGAACACACAGTCTTCTGCAGTACTGTCCCTAGGCCTCCATTAATAGCTCAATTAAATGCCATGGAGACATGGCTGTGATCGCCAGGAGCAAATGGTAACTACTGTTTATTAGGTGTCTTATTTTGTTTATTAAGTTTAAGTGTTTTACTATGGCTACTTTTCTTCAGGTGCTCACCCAACTTTGGAAAAAAGTTAGAACTTTTATTTGAAACACAGGATTGCAGCATCCTGCATGCTTAACTGTATTCTTGGTTCTAGCATAGGCCACCAGAAGGGTTCTGGCTGTGTTGTGAGGCTGACTCTTATCTGGGGCACCAGACATTGACTAGGAGCAGCAGGTACCAAGGTCCAGAGGACACTGGTTCTTCTTAGGCTTCTCAGATTCAGAAACAACTTGGGGTGGATGGTGTGGATGGTGTGGATGGGTGAGGGCAGTGTTGGATGGTATGGGCAGTGATGTTAATGAGCAGGGAAATTTAACAGAAGAGACACTGGGAGCATTTGGTAGACATACAAGTAAGGGGTGAGAGATCCCAAAGAGACACAGAAAGTAAGCGGTGTGAAGAAGGTGGGCCTTGGAACCGGGTGTGTAAGGCACTTTCTTTGAAAGTAAAAGTTACTTTTAACAGAATTAAGTCTACAATTAGTAAACATCGCCAAGTTGACTTTATAAAGTCCTATGTTTTCTCTGATGTCCCATTTTCAAGTTGTCTTTACTTGTGGGAGAGGACACATGGTACTTGCAGAGGTCGGAGGACAATTGTAGGAACAATTTCTCTCCTTCTAGCACATGGCTCTGGCAATCAAACTCAGGTTTTTAGGCTGGGCAGCCCCTTCTGTCTTCCCATGAGCGCCTGGTGCCCCACTTATGAATAAATAAATAATAAAACAAGTTCTAGAAAGAATCACTGCAAACGGGAGGTATTTACTTTATTGCCCAGGGATGGGATCCAAATCTGTTTGGTATTTCTGAGTAGTTTCTACTTATGAGCTGTACCAGCAAACCTAATGCTCCATCAGGCTCGAAATCAGGGGGAAGTGATTGGTAATGTCTTCCCATCTGGCTCGAAATCAGGGAAAAGTGATTGATAATGTCTTCCCACACCACTCCATGAATTTGTATGGCACAGTGGAAAACTGGACAATAGAATTTGAAAGAAAAAGGTACCAAATCCCTCCCCCCCAAACTTAAGCTAAGCAGACCCAGCTGCTGAACATCCTGGGTGTTTTCCCATGCTTTCATGTTTGACAAAATAGCAATTTGGAAAAGTGGGGAACGTGGCTTTTGAAGAAGCTTGAGAGAAAATGACCATTGTGAGAACACGTTGGTCTGAACTCCCTGCTGCCCCTCTAGGCGAGTATTGTACAATCTTCTCCCCATAGAGCTAAGTAAGGGGCTGGACAGATGGCTCAGCATTTAGTTAAGAGCCGTGTTGTTCTTGCAGAGTTCAGTCCCTAGAAACCATGTTGAGTGGTTCACAATCGCATGGAAGAACAGCTCCCGAGAATTCGAGACTCTCCTCTGACCTCTCTGGGCAAGTTCAGTCACGCATTCTTAGCCCCGCACTGGTACACACGCACACACAGAAACAAAAGTAAAGACATATCTTTAAAAAACAAAACAAAACAAAACAAAAAAAAACCTTAAATGCCGCCTTTATTTTTTTTCTATGTATGTAAAGTTGCCAAGAAGCTAGCAAGGTTTTTATGAGGCTCTGGAGGGGTCTGGCTGAAATCTAGACACTTGAGCTTGCTATTCTGCTGAGTTATGCGGGCTTCCATTTCTGTTTGGTTGCTGTTTTGTTTCCTCTTTAATGGATGATGATCTTAACCTCACAGCCTAGCCATAAAAACACAGGCCTCAAAGCAATTTGCTAAATTACCTGCCCAGTAACTTTTGATGGAAGTCACATGTGTAGATGCAAAAAGCCCTTAACATTTGCATAGAGCAATGTCATCCATCCGAAGCTGTTCAGCTTTAAGTGTCACCGGCCACAGTATGAACGTGAGGTGTTTGCTGGCAGCCATCCCCTCCCACCTTTCCCCGGATGCTCACGGACCATGTTTCTCTCTTCTCTGTCTTTGTAGCCAGAGCTACCTGCAAGCTGCCAGCGAGGTGCCTGTTGGTCACAGTCTGGACCCATCAGTCAACTACAACTCCCCAAAGTTCCGGTCCAGGAACCAGAGCTACATGCGGGCCGTGAGCACCCTGAGCCAGGCCAGCTGTGTGAGCCAGGTGGGGCCTCTTCTGGGCTTTTCTATAGAGGGTGCAGTCTCTGGAGCTGTGCTGGAGTCAGAGGCTCCCATGGTGGGACACTGCCCAGGCACCCATGGGCAGCGCTCTCCTGCAAGGAGCTTGCAACCGTTTCTCTTGATTTAACGTGGGCTTTCTTCCTCTTCCAACAAAATGGCCTCGTTGGCTTATGCTGCATCCTCCTAACAGAGCCACCAAGGCCACAGGTTGCAGAGTAACACCACGGAGGGTACCTGCCCAGCACAGGCAAAGACTTGGTTTTCTCACCAGCACTATGGACAGAAGGACTGGGTACCATTTGCTCCTGGGACAGATCTTATTTCTCATAGACACCTAGTCTCAATGCAGGATCCAGGGTCACCACAGAGTGAGAGGGGTTGGACCCAGAAGAGGGAGAAGCACTAGGTTTCTCCCTTGGGCAAATGGATGAAAGAGTCTACACTAACAACTAACTAGCAGGGGCTGCTGAGGTCGTGATCCTATGATACACTTTAGCCTACCTTAGCAACAATTTCCTATTAGAAACTAGGTCAGGTTGCCCTGGACCAGGATCTTTTAGGAACTAACATGGGAAGAACTGCTCCTACTATACAAGTCAGGACTATGGGGGTTTAGCTCTCAAAATCCCATGTTCTACATACCTTTAGTCCCAGGCCACCTGAAAGGGAACCCTTCTGTCCATAACTACCTCTTCTACAATATTATTAGAACACAATCAGATCCTCAGAATTAGGCTACGGTGGTGGCCTGGTTCACCAACAAATCTGCATTTCCACAAGAAGAATCAAAGATGATTTGGAAGGTGATCACAGGTCAGGTGAAGGCAGTGTACACTGTAACAACTCTCCTCCCAGGATAAGCATTGCTGAAGACATCCATCTTTTAAAGGCAACACTTCACCTTTTTCCCTTTCAGTTAATTCATTTTCCAAATACATTTTTTGGCATTTGCCTGTGTGTGTATGTGTATATATATATATGTGTGTGTGTGTGTGTGTGTGTGTGTGTGTGTGTGTGTGTGTGTATGTGTGTATGTGTGTATGTATTATGTATGTACATATGTATATATGTGTACATATATGCACATATATATGTTGTGTATATGTATCTGTGGGAGGGTGTTGTATCCTGGAATTACAGACAGTTGTGAGCTGCCATGTGGGTACTAGCGATTTTACCCAGATCCTTTGAAAGAGCAATCAGAGCTCTTAACCACTGAGCCATCTTTCCGACCCTTCCAAATATAATTTTTAAAGCTGTTATGAAGCCAGTCATTGTGGCATATGTCTGTAGCTCCAGCACTCAGGGACTGAGGCAGAGGGATCATGAAGTCAACCACCAATCTTTAGTCTATCTCCTTAAATTTTCAATAATAATGAAAAAGCTCTTCCTTCAGTCTCACCCACACCTCATTTCTCCATGATTTATTCTTCAGAATTGTGAGGTAAAAAACCTAGAACCACTGACTCCTGGGTTATGCCCACCTGAGATGAAAAGTCACCTCTATACTCAAGGGTATATATTTCAATTCAGCCAAAGTCCAATTTGGAGAATAAATGAGTTGATCTGAGTTACTTACTGGAGCACAAATAGCTGGAAGACAACTCCAGCCCTAAAAGGTTTTCCCCAACATGGGAAATGACCCAGGAGCACTGCCTTCCTGGAGATCCCTACACAATGTGCAGTCAGCGGGATAGGCTGAATAGTCTCTTCTCCCCCAAAAGCCTCACCACTTCTATAACCTTGCTGAGTAGTTTCAGTTTCAGGAACTTCCTGAGACTTGTTAGTTGTTTGTTGCTTGAGTCTTAAGAGCATGACTTAAGAGTCCCATGACCTCTGGGAGGGAATGTTGTTACATGATAGAGCCATATAACTTGAAATATTTCCATGCTCCAGTGCACACAATCAGACCATCACATCATTCAGCCTCAGAATGCTCTCATCATCCCATACGGAAGCCCTAGCTCCTTTCCCCAGTCCATGGTCACCCCTTTTCTCCATTTTCTATTGTTTAGATATCTGGTGTCAGTGTAGCTACTCAGCAGGGAACCCTCTGGAACTAGCTTATTTTGCTTAGCACATTGTCTTCCAGATTTATCCATGTTGCAGCCATGTGTTCTGAGCATTGACTTGCTGTGACCTTAAGATTTCATGATGTCATGCTGTATCTTGTTTCCTCTGAGATGTCTGTCTCTAACTGACATCACACACCTTCATGATCAGCCGTGCTCTGGTCCGTTCTATCTTTCTCAGAACTGGTTTTGTGAATCACCCCACCCTGTCCCTGATTCTTTGACAGACAGACTTTTTCTTTTTTTGTTTTTTGTTTTTGTTTGTTTGTTTGTTTTTCGAGACAGGGTTTTCTCTGAAGCTTGGAGGCCTGTCCTGGAACTAGCTCTTGTAGACCAGGTTATCATGGATATCCGCTTGCCTCTGCCTCTCTAGTGCTGGGATTAAAGGTGCGCACCACCACCACCTGGCTCGACAGACTTTTAAAGTAATATTATCCTTTAATCTGTCTGCCAGCATGATCCAAGTACTGAGAAACTGTTGGCAGACCAGCTGCCGTGGACTAGAAAGAATAAGAAAGGAAAAGAAAATCTTCTATCTCAGCTGTTGGTGTGTGTTTGTGGAGGGGGTGATAGTGAGAGACAGGGAGAAAGGGAAGGGGTGGGAAAGTCAGGATGAAATCTGGTTTGGATGTGACATCAGATAGAGAGGAGCCAGAGTTTCCTGGCCTTGGGGGCAAAGATGTCCCATTGGTGTGGGGAAAGGATGGGGACCAAGTTGCTTTGGAGCTGGTGAAATGGTGGGGTCTACAGTTTTCTAGTGAGGGATTTGAAGTAGAGATGGTCACGACAGAGAGGGGAGATGTGTTCAAACTCTGAACTAAAGAGAGAAGAGGAGCTTGAAGAAGACATTTTCATGACCTTAGCTTGTGGCCCAGTTAAAGAATAGACTAAGAACTCTGCATGGTGGTGAAGAGGCGGATCATGGAAAACCCCACCTAAGAATGTGCTCCAATGTTGATCACTGTAGCCATAGGCAGTTGTGTGCAGTGACTTGATTCCCAGTACTTCACTGAGACAGACTGTCATGGGCAGCCAGGATGGAGAAGGAGAGAGCCAGCGTGGAGAATGTCAGCCTAAGACTCAGGACAGACAAATGTGTCTGCCCGTGACCATCAGGCACCGAGGAGAAACACCAGATCTCAGAATGTAGGTCCTCACTAAGCCCGTGGTATGAGAAACGGAACACAGAGAAGTACTGAGAGGGAGGGGATCAGACAGCAAGCATAGGCGCTGTTCTGGGTCCCGAACTCTGGCTGTCTGCATCCCCGGGATCCTCCATCATGCTACTGACCAGTGTCCTAACTGTACATGCATGTCAATGTAGAAAGACATGCCTGAGAGAGACCCATAGAGCATGAGAACTTGAAGGGTGAGTGTGTCATAGTTTCTTTCCCTAGTGCTGTGTTGGAACTCACTGACAAAGCAGCTTCAAGGGGAAAGTTTATTCTGGTTCACAGCTCCAAGGGGCAGCTCATCACTGCAGAGGAGATGAGGTACCAGGGGCTTTGAGCAGCTGGTCACATGGTGTCCACAAGCAGGACAGGAGAACCATTTATGCAGTCCAGGATCCAAACAGGGTGGGTGGGTGGTGCCTCCCAGGGGTGGATGGGTCTTCCCACCTCAACACAGTCAAGATAGTCCCCCACAAGCATGCTCAGAAGCCCATCTTCCAGGGGATGCCAAGACCAAGTCAATGAGTGGGGGGAACTCCCCGGGAGGAGCATGGGTTGAGATATCAGCCTCTTGTCTCCAACACCGGACGTAGACCTGAGTTTGCTAACCCCCTTTAAGCTTCTTCCACTTAAAATTCTCCATGTTCACGCTTCTCCTACCTAACCCTTCAACCTGGTTTCAGCTTCTGTCGCCCCCTTTACTGAATTTCCAGTTAAAAATATCCAGCTTCAGCCCATGGACACCATATGATATGTGCATGTGAGCATCACCATCAGGACACATAGGAAAAACATGTTCTCTTGGGCCCCTGTGACTGAGCGGGTGGCCCAGCCCATGTCAGTATAGCCTGTGATCCCTCCAGGGCTGACAGGCTCCACCCAGTGCTCCCCAACACAGGGAAAGTTAAGTTCTTACGGTGAACTGATAGGCACAGCTTAAGACACAAGATAAAGAACTTACTACGTTTATCAGCTATACTTGTAAGACTCAAGCTAATAGGGGGCAAACACGCCTGAGATTTGAGTCAATGTACCATGTTTCATGTGGACGGAACGCTTCACAGGCAGCATGTCTTCCCCACCCTGAGTCTGCTCATGATGCTGTAATGGTGATGAGGGCAGGAGTGCCTCTGCCAAATTTGGGATTCGTTTCCATGACAATGAGCAGCAGCTGACTCTCACGTCCTGAAAATGAACTAAAAGTAGCTGATGCACTTGAACGTGTGTGCTTACTTCTTCAGCCTCCAACCCAGAGTCAGCCCGAGCGGTAGGTAGCTGGGGAAGATGAAGGGGTCACTGGGGAAGGAGAAAGACCTGAGAGGTGGACCTTGGCTGTGTACCAGGTGTTTCGGGAGGCTTTCACCCACCCTGGCTCCTAGTCCTTGTGATGGCTCTCAGCCTGGTGAGTCCCCAAAATGTCCATCATCTGTAGCTAGTTACGTACCTTCCTGTTTTGTAAGAGATAACCTAAGAAGCCAGCCCCCAAGCTTACCGGAGTCCCAGTGCGGATTTCAAACTAGCTGCGCCGAAAATATAAAGCTGTCACCGAGTCCTGTGAGTGCATTCTGTCCCTGTTTCTCGTGTGACGTGGCTGCGACCCACCCTGGTGGATCCTGGCGTCACATGTGTTATTGCTCTTCCAGATGAGCGAGGCAGAGGTCAATGGACAGTTCGAGTCCGTGTGTGAATCTGTCTTCAGCGAAGTTGAATCTCAGGCCATGGACGCCCTTGACCTGCCTGGATGTTTCCGAACAAGGAGTCACAGCTACCTTCGGGCCATCCAAGCTGGTTACTCCCAAGACGATGAATGTATTCCCGTGATGACACCCTCCAACATGACCTCAACCATCAGGTCAACAGCAGGTAAATAGAACGCCCTTTTTTCACCTACCTAGCAGAAAACCTACAGGTGTGTTTGAGTGTTTTGCCTAGAAGGGAGCTGCCATGCCCCTTCACCACAGGTAAAATTTCCTCACGGAAATTACATAGCACCACGTAATGACATTCGCAGTAGCATTCTGAAGCATTTCTTTCGAAAATAGCCTTGCCTTTTTCTCAGGAGGAACTCTAGAAATTACCGAGGTTCTTTGAAACAAGCAGGAGTAACTTTCATTAAGGTCTCAATGACAGGCAAGAATATAAGTACCAACATTTGGGCAGTCCTTGCATTTTAACGCCAGTATTCAAAAGGTTGGAGTGAAGCTCGGGTGGACTGTGTCCCGGCCCCTGCAGTGGCTCTGCATTGCGGAGCCCGGTCTCCATCACTGCTGCTCTGTAGCAGATCCATAAATGTGATTCATCACCACTGAAGCAGTGGTTAGTGTAAATTCCCTCATCGACTTAAGCTTGGAAGATTCAATGTCACACTTTCCCTTCGGTTCCTATGGAAAACTATATTCCCGCCCTTTGAAGATTTACCACCAAGACCAAGTGCCACCACCCACTAGTTTACTGCACAATTATTATTTATATAACACAATGAATATACATGGCCCAAAGAAATCCATAAAACACAGTGAGCTGTAAAAGTTTGCCACGCTCCAGGTGAAGGCTGGGGAGAGAAGCCGTAAAACACCCCAGTGTCAAAAAACGAGCTGTCTCGGACAGCCTAAGATTCAGACTGCTGTGGCCAGATCAGAAGAATTTAAAATACAGTCCTAAGAAGAAACAGAACATGCTTTGTCCATATTAAATGATGTCAGGAGCCACAAGTCAGGTAGCGATGTGGCAAGAAGGAAGCTTCAGAAGGGAGGGAATCAGAGGGCCTCTTTGGTCAGTGTTAACATGAGCCAGGACCCATGAACCCACACACTGCCAAGGGACAACCTGAAGAATTTCTATCACAGGGTACATTCTGCACTATCGTTTGCTCTTTAGGAGAAAATCCTTCATGCTGGAGTCTATAGGAGAATAAACTCGTTCAAGTTTCTTTCTGTTTTGCTTACCTTGGCGAGGTCTGGCGCGCGTCCATTTCTCTGAGTCTGTTGTTGAGGTCTTCTAAAGAAGTAATAACCATGAGTAACGTGTTCCAGAGAGCATGATGAGCACTCTTCCACCCCAGCGGTGGAAACTCGCTTGTTGTGGGATGTTTGCACACTGCGGGAAGATGTATTTGCTGGGATTGGTATACCAAAAAACTGAGCAGCCAATAGCTAGGCAGGAGGCATAGGCAGGATTTCCAGGGAGAAAGAAGAAGAAGAGGAGGACCGAGGCATTCAGGAGAAGCCAGGAGACATAGAGGAAACAGGAGGTACAGGATGAAAGAGAAGTAATGCCATGTGACAGAATGAAGAGTAATATAAATGAGTTTATTTAAATTATAGGAGCTAGTTAGAAAAAAGCCTAAGCTATGGACTGAACTTTCATAATTAATAAGAAGTCTCCATGTCATTATTTGGGAGCTGGATAGTGGGACAGAAAGAGATCCATTAAACCCACTGTCTTCTCCTCTACCTGGTGGCCCTAACAAGACACTGACCCATAAGCCGTGGGCCTTGATGAGAAATGCCCAGTGGAACATGGCACTCTGTCCTCCTCACAGCTTTGTGATGAGCAGAGGACACAGCCCAGGTCTGTGACCTGAAGTAGGCAGAACCGCGCATGTCAACAGGAAGACACAGTCATGGGGTTCTTGAGACTGGCGGTCACAATCTTAGGTTGTTCTCTCAGGTGTCCAGTGCCATGTGCTCCGCTGCCTCAGGGGTGTCAGAGATTACTGTCCATCCTCTGCCTGCATGTGACAACAGAGCGAATTTAAAACTTAGGGAAGGAATGGGATTCGCAGTCAGTACACTAAAAAGCAACCCTTGAAAGCTATGCCTGAGCGGTATAATCCTGTCACCCCCAACATCCAGAGGCTGAGATAGGATTGAGAATTTTAGGCCAACCTGGGCTACCTAAAGAGTCCCACACTAGCCTGAACTTCTCGGTAAGACCCTGTCTTTAAAAAGTAATTAAATCAAAAGGCAACCCCATTCGAAGGGAATTACTCATGTTCGCAAGTGTTTGTCGAGTGCCCCCTACAAGCAAATGAACGATTAAGCATTTCCATGGTCTTCAGAAAGGCTTTGAAACAATAATTATGTGGTAGAAAATGGCTTTGCTGTTTTTAGAGCTGTCGTTAGGGAGAGAATAGAAATAGAACAGATTTCACAGAGATAATATAAGAATCAGTACCGAACTCAGGCTGAAGTCCTGATTTATGTACACAGTAAATCGTTCTTCCCCAGCACCCTGCGCATTCCAAAACTCCACACACAAAATAAATTTTTAAATGTTTCTATTCAAAGTTTCCGATGGAACTTGGCCTAGTTACTGAGTCAAACTCTCTTCTAGACTATGGGATAAATAGCAGCATCATGGCCGCAACGGTAGGTCAGATGAGCGCAATGTTGGGCGGCTAGAGGAAAACCGACATCACGAGAGGGTAGCAAGGTCATGGTTGTGAGAAGCCAAAAGCTCAGGTCAACATCACGCCCACCTCCACTGCTCTGAGTATAGCCTATTGAATGCCAAGGATTTTTCCTTCACTCAACAGACGCCAGATGACATGCAACATGATCTGCTTAATAAGATTGTGAACAATGTCAAGGATTTTTATTAATCTGGAAAAAAACGGTAGAGAAGAAAATTCCCCGAGTCACAGAATTCAAATTTAGTATGGTGTTACAGATCTCGCTCTGCCTCTCTGTGCATCAGGTCGTGTAGCCCTAACAGTTTTTCCTGAGAGCCCAGGGAGCAATGCGTGTTCTAGTTCTGGGTTCCTCAGCCCCCTCGCAGTTGTGCAAAAGCTCAAGACAACTTGAATTATCCTCTCTGTTTTTCTGGTGCTTTTAACACGTGAAAATTTGGGTGCAACAGAGCTTTCTTAGCTCCTAGGTGGACTTTTAACTCGGGCGTTAGGGTGCCAGACATTCGTGTTCACACAAAGCTTGGAGGGAGTCAGTAGCCTCCAGGTTCTTGCCTTTCGAATTTGAATAATGAAGTTTATAAGAGGTGGGTTTTAGGAAGCGTTTTATTGTTGGGAGCTTGAGGAAGATGACAGGAGAGATCCCCAAAGGGTTGGATGGTATTGAAGGTCACAACCTTGGAATCATTAAGGCTTTATTTGACAGATACAGGGGAGCAGAGACGAACCAGTCAGTCTAGATCCCATTTCAGCTATCCCATGTCTGTCAGTTTCTGCCGCACCCTCCATATGAAAGGGAGAAAGATACAGAAAACGCAGGCCAGTCTGACATCCCAGGTCTCTAGCCAAGGCAGCAAAGACATTTGTCTTAAACACTTCTGCCATCTCCTGCCTGTAGCCAGGGCAAGGATATCAAAGGGGCTAAGGACATTTGTAGCTTTTAGTCAAAGAGAACCTGCACTTTCCTGACCCTAAACTGCCTAGCCGCTCCTCTCCCATTCTCAACACCTCCTGCCTTGTGACACACATGTAGAAATTAACCCACCCAACCCCTGGAAATCTATAAGATGGAGAAACTCCCTCTGGCATAGAACTAAAGGGAACTGAAGGATCTGAGTCACCTGTCTCTCCCGTCATGGCCTCATCATGACTGCCTACGGCCATGGCACTGTAACTCACCCAGTATTCTGGGACCAAGTATGTCTTCTTCAGCATTTCCCTTGTGCTACCTATGACGGTTCTGTCTCTTATCAAGCTGCTCTTTGGACTGGAGGGCTCAATCTCTCGGCCTTCGGGGTTACATGTGGCTGCTTGCAGACTCGATGTTGCCACCCTCCTAATAAAACTCACTTGGCAGGCAAACCAGATCAGCTTTCCTTCTAGGACCCTGGCTTCTTTTATCACTTTTAGTACTACCTGTGCTGATAGTGAGAGCTGAATCCCGCCTTTGATCGGAGCTGTCTGTCCACAAGGCAAGTGGATTGAAGTCATTTTATTCTTAAGTCTTCTTGGTTTTGGAAACTGTTATACTAGCATTGGAGATTATTTTGATGAATTAACACTCTTCTATTATCCCGGGGCACTCGGGGTACAGCTCAGCAGTAGGGTGTTTATCTAGAGTATAAGAGGTTCTGGGATTTGTCTCCAGGACTGAAAGGGATTTAAAAAAATGTTTTCCTTTTATGACTCAAAAAAAAATCTACTTTCAGAAACATCTCAAAGTGATTGTTTTGAAGTATAAGATGCATTTAAACATGTTCTTTACGGAGGCTTGAAAAATGAAAGCTGGCACTATTAGATTTTCTCACCTTATAAACATGTAAATCTAGAAGCCCGGTGCTCATGCAATAAATCAAGTGTCAAATGTACAGCTGAGTGAATTCCTATCGATTTTTCAGAGCACAGTAGACAGTCTTAACGTGGACCCTGGCAGGTGCATGCTACCAGCCAATGTGCCCATCGGGTCACCTCTCTTCTCACCTGCAAGCGGGGAGCAGGGAGTCCCGCCCACCAAGCTCCATTCATCTGTCTCTGTGGTCCTCAGCAGGCACGGAGCACAGCCCCGAGCAGGATTAGCCTACCCACCCATCATGCTTCTCGTTATGGAAAGCAGTGGGTGTTGATTATAGAGCCCTCCTTAAATGAAGTGGTTTCGCAAACATCTCCCTTCCATTTCACACTTGGTTTCTCTCTCATCTATGAAATGATTTATCAGGTAGATTTGCTGGTCTAAATACTCATTCCACCCTGTTTTTTGAGGGGAGGAATAACATTGGTCCTGTGGAGGGAAGCAGTATAAAATTAGATGATAATGGTTTTTCTCTGGGTCAGAAATTGTCTCCACACATGTCACAACTAATTCCAGAAGTCATCAGAACCAAGGGGAAGCCACACCAGGACAACAGAGGGAACAGCACAGACCTACTTTATCTTATTATTCATATTTCAGCAGTGACTTCTCTCTCCAGGGTGCATAATAACTCTGTTTCCAAGACAAATCTTCACTAACACACCAGAGGAAAGTCATCCTCATATTTTTTGTGTCTTGAATATTAGACAGAGGGAAAACTGTTCTCAATACTATGAATTTTGTCTGTACTTCTTTGCAAAATTCTCTGTTGTGTGTACATTAGGTCTTTACAGATTAGGTATGCCAACTTTCTGGCCTGAGCATTGCTTGGAGCTTTGTGACCAAGTTCCCAACTTCTTCAAATCCAAGTGCTTCCTAATAAGGTAAATAAGAATCATAAATACTTTGATAAATAAATGAGCAGAGAACATTCACAAAAGATCACACATGGTCACTTTCAATTTCAAGATACAAAAGTCCAAAATAAAACAAAGAAAAGCCATATCAAAGAAAGCCTTATGCTATATTTAGCTTATGAACATCTATGAAGTGTGTGCTGTGTTTAGAGCATGGACAGCTTGCTTTGAATGCAGGATTGTCTTGGGTCTAAGATTCACCCTCAGAATCTGGGAACCACTGCAATCAATCATCTACAGACACCTGCTGCATGGCAAGAAGATGCGCATGGAAAGTGATGGCAGCCAAAGGGAGCCTTGAGACTCTGTGGCAGACTCCAGAATCCCCCAGTTACAGTGAGGCTGGCTAGAAGTCCAAGGTTGAGTAGTGTGAGTCACCATAGGGAGGCATCCAAGCCTGGAGTCAAGAAGGCCCATGATGCTGGGGATCCAAAAACACTGAACAAGAGGGAAGAAGAAGCCCATATGGCAAAAGGGAGGGATTCAGGAGCTATGGAGCAGGTTCTCTGCACTGTGGGTCAGCACTGACACAGTTTGGAGACTACTGAGTGACCCCCCCAGCAGAAAAGAGTCAAGTCTTCCAGAAACTCTGTTGAATCTCTTCCCATCGGGCCCTCAGCTTGCCTCCTGCGAGATGGCCTCTACTGAGGTGATGGAGCCACAATGAGATCACCTATTCAGTAGGACTATGGAAGGAGATTGCAACGCAGACTTGCAGAGGATTGATCATGGGAACACAGAGAGAAAATGTCAGCTGTGAGCCAAGAGGAGAGACCTAAGGAGGAGGTGACCGTGGCACATTCACTTCAGACTGCATGTGTCTTGGTGTGAGCAGAAATGACCCAAGGCAGTAGTTTTCTTATGCAGCCAAAAGAGTTATGGCCCAAAAGATTTGAAAAGTCTGACCTTGCCCTACCATAGAAAGTTCTAGAGACGACTGTCAAACCTAATCCTACAGGTAAAGGGGACAAGGGCTAGGCAGCACTGAGCAGCTGGAGCAGCCTCCTGAGGATGCTCCTGTATAATTGGTTAGAGTCTGGAACACACTGAAGAAGTTCTAGCCTCCAGCTCTGTCCCCATGAGACTCCAAAAGGCTGCTGGCCAGGTGACACAGATGATGTCATCAAGGAGGACAAATCACTCAGTTGTCAGATATAGTTGCAGGAACTCCTGCCCCAAATGAAAACAGACCAAACACTGAGGGAAACAGGAGAGAGGAACTAAATCCAAAAACTGGCCTTGCCAGCCCCCCACTACCCTCTGAAGTTTAAAGTCACACCACAGGAATGGAAGCGCCAGGCACAGAAACAGGGTGGAAGGAAGAGCTCTATCCTGAGAAGACAGTTTCATTAGGGTGGGCCAAGGACCTGGGAACAGCCTGGATGCTGAGTGCTGCTGGTACCCTCTCCCAACAGAGCCAGTGGGAGGCCTGCCACAAGAGAGAGTGCCGTGGATCTTGAAGGCTGAGGTACCTCTGTTGTGTGTCTTCACCCCACACAGAGCACCAATGACAGGCCAAAGGAAGATTCCATCCAAGCCTAGCTCGGTGAACCAGTGAATTCGTTGGGATTCCTTATGAGTTTGGGTAAGGTGGTAACTTAAAATAGCATGGCTGAGGACTCAAAGGCAGATGGTGACAGAGAGGCCTATCTAGCATGGGTGACAGACGGCTCACAAAAGCTGCGACCCTGGAGCTCCTTGCAGGACTCACAGACAGCTCAGCTATTAGGAGAGCCTCTCCATCTCCATCAGTCCTTACTGCTTATATAGCCCAGGGGTAGGGGGTCTCATAAATCTTGTGTTTCTGGAACCTTCTAAACTTGAAGTTCTAGTTTACCTTCTGGGTCTTAAGAGCATCCCTTTATAACTGAACGTTTCAATTCATAGAGAACCCCGTGCAGCAGCCTCTAGGGGCTCAAGGTGGTCCTGACGTTCAGTGACAGACATGAAGTCTAGACTAGAGCTGCCTCCAGGAAGAGGGCAGAGAATCTGGGAGAAGAGAGCGCACACTGAGAAATAGTCTGCTGAAGGATTATCTCCAGGTGAGGGGAACTCCCAGACCATGGGGCAGAGGAAGGGCTACCAGAAGGAGCACAGGGCCCCCATCACAACCCAGGATGCAAGGTTGCGTCTGAATTCTGGCAATGTGACAAGTTGGAAAGATTGCTAAAGGGCCCTGGATAGCACCAGTCCACCATGGAACAGTGCAGATATTTGCAGAGAGGAAGCCAGTCTGGAATCATCCTGTTCCGCTTAGACGGTTACAGAACCTGGAACACCAGCAAGACGCTGGGATTGGGGAAGCCTTAATGAGCAGGTGTGCTCCATCCAGACTCGCAGCTGTAGCTCATGACCACAGCTCGGTGTCTTCAAGCCACACAGACCTGTCCTGTGAGCAATATAGAGATCCCACCTCTAACTTGGGCCTCAAGGTGATAGCCAGACACTCTTTCTCTGGGATCCAAATGGTAGTCTTAAGAATCCCTCTTTATCTTTTCACCCAGGGGAATCGCCTGCCTTCTGCCGCAGCAGCTACATGGTCCTAAATTGTTTCTGTTTTCTGTTGCCGCTGCTCCTTCGCTGACTCTGGCCTTCCTATCCCTATAGGTAGTACCCCAGTAATGTTATTGGCCCACTAGGCAAGCCAGAATCATGTCCCATCTCCAGACCCTGTGCTTAGTCACATCTGTGCCATTCCCCGTGTGCACAGTTCCGGGTTCCAGGTTATTGACCTGGCAGGCTTGGGGTGATGGAGTCTGTCTAACTCGGGATGCTTCAGGAAACGTTAGTTGAGTATCTGTACAAATGAGGTCTTTCATAAGTTGGGGCAAATGTAAGTGCTGCCGTCTCTCCCACACTGGACTGTAGGGACCTGCTTTTCATTTCAGGACCAAAGCCTAAAACCCTATGTGGTCAGAGCCCACACTGTAAAGCTCATATACTTTCCTCCTGCTTACAATAGTAGAATTTCTGCCCAGACCACGTCTTCTTCCCGCACCTGCAGCCTAAGTCCACGGTGAATCATAGACCCCGAAGTGATGGTAGCATGCAGAGGACAGTTCAGAGTGTTCCCGTGGATGTCCACGGTATCCCTGCACTAGCTGTGATCCACCTCTCAGCTTCTCAGAAGCCACCAACACCTATCGCTTCTGGGAATCCTGAGAAGCCTCCAGATCTCTGCATTGAATTGAAACACAGGTTGTCTTTGAAATCTCGTCCCTGTATTTTCAGCTTAGAGAAATATGCTTAGGACCAGGGACCTGGCCTCTTTCTTGTGTCTGAATTCAGGTCCAAGGCAGGCCCCGTTGTCAGGGCTACGGTTAGCATAGCCTTCAGAAATTAATAAGAAAGCAGAAGTGACAGGGTGGGCCAGGCAAGTCTGTATCCATCACAGGAGAATGCAAGAGGCTGCATCTCTCTCCAAAACCTTTATCATGACGGGATGTTGTAATTTGTCAAAGGTTTTTTTCAGCATCTAATGAGATGATCATGTGGTTTTATTTTTCAGTTTGTTTATACGGTGGATTATGTTGACAGATTTTTATATGTTGAACCATCCCTGCATCTCTGGCATGAAGCCTACTTGATCGTGGTAGATAATGGTTCTGATATGTTCTTGGAATCGATTTGCCAGTGTTTATTTAGTATTTTTGCATCAAGGTTCGTGAGTGAGATTGGTCTGTAATTCTCTTTCTTAGCAATGTCTTTATGTGATTTGGGTATCAGGGTAATTGTAGCCTCATAAAAAGAGTTACAGCCTATGTGTTCATTGCAGCATATGTGAGCAGCTTCTTACCATGGGCTGTTTTTCCTTACTACCTGGACAGAACTAGCTCCTGGCTCAGGAGGACTTCAGCACCTTAATGTAGTGGGACCCAGACACCTAGTCGGTAGCAACCTCTTTATTTTCTGCATTAATATACGCATACATGTTGCAGAAGTTTAAACATTTCAATCATTACATTTCAGTGTAATCTTGTTTTCAAGTCATTCACATTTCCCTGCATACATGCGCTATCTTGGAGCATTTGTAGGGTTATCCAGTCATTTGCAGGACAGGACAAAGGACCAGAGCAGGTTGTGCTTGTGCAGAAATTCATTAGAGTCTAAGGGTGTGGAACAGAATGACAAAGGCCATGCTGTGAGTTAATCTCAAGGTCCTCCAGCTCTGGGCACAGAGCATGTGGGTCCAGGCCTCAAAGCACCTTGCTATAAAATGCCTAGGTGTGGGATGGCAGAATTTGTCTTCTGACAAGGATGCCACAGTGAGCCGGCCATTAGAAACCAGCAGCAATGGCTCCAGCCTCCACCTACAAGGCTCTGTGAAGCCTCTTAGAAAATGTGTCCCATTCTGGTTATTGAACAATACTGAGTTCACAGGCTGGTAGATAGTTTAGCCCACAGCCACAGGCCTCATCTATGGGTAGGTAGCATCTCTCCTATTACAAACTGAGACATTACCGTGCTAAAGGCATATTGAAAGATGTGTAGATATATATTTACTTCTCTTGACACCCATATGAGGCAGGGTCAGTAATGCATATGAGTGACTGACTGGGAAGTTTACATGTAATGGCACTCACACCAAGATTTACACTGTCTGTGGGTCCTTCTGTATTCAAGTATTTAAACTCCACTGACCTTCATGGTTGTTTCAGACCTTGAGGTGTGCTACTCTCTTTAGAGGCTCTCTTTTCAAGGAGTATCCCTTGACCCTCTGAGATGGTGTTGTTCAAGAAACAACATATGGCTGTTTTCTTTAAGTAGCCTGATTCCAATTCTGAGCCCCAGGCCCTCCTGCAGAAATGCAGTAGTAGTCCCAGATGAGTACATGATCAACCAACACCAAGAGCCCCAGGAGGCCTGCAGGCTGAAGGAGACCTTCTCCTCTAGCCCACTGGTCCAAGCCAGTCCCCCTGGGATCTCAGTGCCTCCTTCTTCATGGGACCCTGGGAGTCTACTGGATCAGCATGGGCTGTACTAGCACAGGGATAGGAGCTCCCCTGCAGAGCCTTTCCCAGGTTACTTCATTGTCCACAAGATGCCCTTCCCTCAGCACCTCCTCCCTCTGTACCTCCTCTTGTTGTACCCCCTCCTTCTGTCCCTCCTCCCCCTTTACCTCCTTCCCCTGCACCTCCTCCCCTTTCACCTCCTCCCCTCTGTGCCTTCTCTCTCTGTGCCTCCTCCTTCTGTCCCTCTTCCCCATTCACCTCCTTCCCCTTCACCTCCTCCCCTGCACTTTCTCCTATTCACCTCCTTCCTCTGCACCTCCTCGTTCCATGCCTCCTCCCCTGCACCTCCTCCCCTGCACTTCCTCCCCCTACACCTCCTCCCCTGCACCTCCTTCTGCACTTTCTCCCCCTGCACCCCCTCCCCTTGGGACCCCTCTTTCTCTACCTCTCCCCTCTAGGTGATCTTGCATTCTCCCCAAAGATCACATAATCTTCACCAGAACAGACATTCTCCTAGAATTATCTTTCCTAGAAAAAAAAGCACACACTCCTGGTCCCACTTGACATGGGAAGGGTTGTGAGGGACATGGGCACAAATGCACAGACATAGAAAAGCATGGAGGTCAAAGGCAGGGGTTTTCCCAGAACTCGGCTCAGAGTTGGGTTTTGAAGCAGATTCCATAGTGGCCTCCTAGCTGCAAAATCATTGTCACGGACCCTTCAAAATGTCATGCTTATGGTCTGGAAAGGTACTCATTATTTGGGATCCTAAACTAAATTGGTCTGAACTACTTTTCTTAGAAAAACAAAGGACGTTTGTTTAAAAGTTAAGCAAATGCTTCGAGCTAGATATGGTGGCACATGCCACCTCATGGCAGATTGAAGCAAGAAGATTGTTGATTCCATCGAAACCATGTCTCAATAAAAACATTAATATAACAAAAGCCCATAATAACTTCTTCCTGTGTTTGACAGCCATCAGGAATGTTCAGCCCTGACGCTCTGTGAGTGTCGGCTGTTATTGATGGCAGTCAGGGTATTGAGCTACGACAGACTCTCTCAAGCCAACTTAGTGTTTCCAAGATTGATGCAAGCGCTGAAGGAGACTGATTACTCTGAAATTAGTCCCTCAGCCCCTTTGAAATGCCAGATGTGTAGAATGCTGAGCGATGCCTGGCGATTTGGTATATTGTTTTATGGATGTGAGTTGTAACATTTGTGCCACTGTTGATATTTCCAGATGACAAAGAAGGTGGCAGTAAGGCAAAGTAAGAAAAGAGTCGCGTAGAAAGGTGTGGCTGTGACCACATGGGAAGCAGCCCTTGTTAGAGTGGGCAGTGCCATTCATCAGACTCACTCCACCTTGGCCTACTCATGTCGGAGTAGCGCACTGTGTCTTTTCAACACAGGTGCTAGGGAAACCTTAAAAATAAAACCGAGGGAGTCATCACTAGGAATATTCATGCCTCTGTTTGCCCATCTATTTATGGACTTACTTGTTGTGCCAAGTAAGAAAAGCAATAAGGAAAAATAAACCGATCAATCATATTAGGGTTCTCACAGCCATGATGAAGACTATCCGAGTCACCTAACTGGTCCTGACTGATCCAGGCACCCCCAAGGGGCGCTGAGATCCACCAGGAAAGCCCCAACTTATAAAAATAAGCAAGCTCACTCATCTGCTTCTATAAATGCCAGTGTGCACTTTCCTTGCTTTCTCTAGCCCAAGCTGACATTTTCTTTTTCATTGTGTTGATTTATAGCGGGTCATTACTTCACTGTCATTCCAATCAATCACAGAGTTGACTGGATCAAATTCACAAATATTTACTTAGTACCTAATGTCCATAAGATATTTCAAGGATGTTCTATGGAATAAAAGGAAAGCAAATGAGATTTGAGATAGATCTGCAAGCTGCAAACATGTACAAATATATTAATAATCATTACCTTCAGAAACATCTATATGAATGCTTGCTGGCTGACATTTAATCTTTTCTTCTAATTAATGTCAATTGTTACAAATTGTTCCAAGACTCACAATGTGGTCCAAATGCCTTTGGCTTCTGCATATTTTTAGGATGAACAGAGATCTTGGATTTTAACTGTAAGAACAGGAGTGTTACCTCCCAGCCCCTTTCTGTAGCTGTACTGACAAGTTTCGTGTCAACTTGACACAAGTTAGAGTCATTTGGGAAGGAGGAACCTTTCTCAATTGAGAAAATGTCCCCACTGTGATGGCCTGTGAGCAAGGCTCTGGGGTCTTCTCTTGATTGCTTGTGGATGTGGGCGGGACCAGATCACTGTGGGTGGTGCCCCTCCTGAGCTGGTGGTCCTGAGGAATAGAAGAAAGCAGACTGAGCAAGCTTTGAGGAGGAGTAAACAGTGCTCCCCATGGTATCTGTATCCGATCCTGCCCTAACAAGCTGTAAGATGAAATAAACCCTTTTCCCCCCAGGTTGTGTTTGGTCATGGTGTTTATCTTAGATGTGGAGATGCTAAGACAGTAAACCAGGGCTACATCTGAGGTTCCTCAAAGACATACTCTCTTTGCTGTTGGGACCTGGTAGGTAGGCACAGTGGGTCAGTAGGAGTGCAACTCTGGATGTTTTTGGAAAGATGCTCAGGGCAGTCCAGCAAGGCCCTGAGACATATCACTGGTCCTGTGAATCTTGCATACCGAGAAAGTTCCCCTCACAAGCCTTTGGGATTGGACACTCTTGGAAGAAGCCAGAGTTGCTGAGGACAAAAGAATATGGCTGAAGGTCATGATCCCCTGAGTTCTTGTGGCCCCCATCTCCTCATATTCTCATGTGGCCACATTCTCCCGGGTACCCAGGACTCAGATTTGCAAAGACCACTTGCTCCAGATCGGGACTTGATAGGGTCTCTGGCTTTCCTAAGCACATTCAGGAATGAGCCCATCCCAGATATGCCTGATGAATAGAGAAAGGAGCTCCTTCATACTGTTTCCCCAATTGTGGATGCAGCAGGAGCAGACACACGGTCCCCAGGGCAAACAGCGCTTCAGGAAAATGTCCTGCCACCGCCTTGGGAGCCACTGTCTGGCCACCAGCTGCTTAGATATGTGGCTTCTCTTTTCTGTCCCCTGTCATACGTGCATAGAACTCCTGAAGATGAAGCCTCCCTTGGGTCGAATAGCGTGGGATGATGTCTGCTTTGCAAGACAAATCCCAGCTGCAGAGAGGGTTCTGGCGCCACTCCCTGTCTGGATTGGTGCTCATCAGAAGTAAACTAGTTTTGTACGAAAGCAAAAAGGTGAGATGCTTTCCGGGATGTGACAACCTCAAAACAAGCCAGTACCACATCTAGCCAGGCGTTTCTTAGTCCCTAAACTTCATGTAGAACACAGCGCTTCATAAAGCCATGGCATAAAGCCAACATACCTACACAGCTCATGTTGTAAAGCCATCTGCTCAATCATTAATTCCCTTTTTGCCTTGAGAACTAAGTGGTTTCCCTCATCACATCCCCACTGGCAAGTTGTGTTGGAACTAGGAAAAGCAGGCATATCTCTTTCTTTCTCTCTTTCTTTCTTTCTTTCTTTCTTTCTTTCTTTCTTTCTTTAATAAGTCTATTAATTTAGGATTGACTGGGCAGCAAGTCAGACCCTCACTTATTAGGGAAGACAGCAAGGTCCCACATGCCCAGTGCCTGCCAAGGGTTTGGTGCAGTAGCATCTGGGCTCTCCAGTATGTCCTTCAGCCTGTGATGGACAGTTCACTGCCCGCCTTTTATTAGCGCTCTCTCTGCTCCACTAGAATATGCACACTGTGAGGCAGGGATGTTTCTTGCAGCTGAATTCCCAGTGTCTGGAATAGCACATAGCAAATTATACAGATGTACTAAATTTTGTAGATTTAACGAAATAATGAATAAATGAATGTGTGATTGAATGAATGAATGAATGAATGAATGAATGAACGGGATTTCTCAGTCCCTGTGGAGCCTTGCATAAGCTGTGGGTACGGTGGGTTTTCTGGATGAGTTTTCTGGATGAACAGGATGGGAGATGAGGAGAGGAAAGAGAACGGAAGAAAGGAGAGAAGACATGGTGTCTTATCCTGTCTGTAGCACCCGGCACACAGTAGGCTGCCCTCGTATGTTGGGATGTGTGCACTGGGTAGCTCCGTGTAGGCTACCCCTGTGTGTGGTCTTCTGTAGAAAGTCTTTGGAGTTCATTATGAAATTTGCATCTTTGTTTCTGTATACCCTGGAGTTAGAGGCAGATTTTCTTAAATAAAGAACAGCATTTGAGACATAACGAGAGCCAGCTGGCAAACAGCACTGAGAGCCCCTCTGATTGCACAGCGAATTGCCACACTTTGGCCCATACATCATGCCTGCGGGCTCCATACCCAAGCAGAGCCATGATGAGTCACTGTCTCCAGGACTCCCTCTTCTGCCCAGGTACCTTTTGCCTGGGCCGGGAAGGGGCTAGACTTTATAGGGAGCCTGTCTATCCTGTGAAAAGTGCCATATGGATTTTTTTTTTCATGGTGCCACAGTGAGCAGAGAATCTTAAGCACATGAACTTCTGTTGCCAAGGAACAGCTGGAATATACAGAAAATACCCATTGTGAGCACACTCCATATCTTCACAGAGTTAATGTGGGGTGCAGCAAAAGAGCTATGACCCTTTGCCTTTCACAGTGAGGGGCCTGCAGCCATGACGCCAGTGACATCTAAAGTCAGCCACCCACCAACACCCACACCCTCTCTTAACAGCTGTGGGCCTCCGGACCACCAGAGAGCCATGCTTGGCCAGCTCACAGTGATGCCGTTTATTGATTCACCTAGGCCTTGAAGACTCTCAGAGGACCACACTCCAAGGACATGGAATTGTTGTCACAGCTGACATCGACTGTCTGCCCAGATAGTCTCCATGAGGCAGAAGGCAAATCAACACTCGCCTGTGTTGTCGAGGGAAATCGATACCTGCATCTTCCTTTTCATTCTCGTCCCCTTGAAACTAGGATGATGCAGGGGCGGTGTTTGCTTGGGGCCTTCAAACAGACAGTATTTAGTATATGTTAATTTTCCTCTGAAGCTGTCTAATAAGTCAGGCATGCACTGAGTTTGCCCCTGCAAGAAGCATTTGCTTTATTGTCTGTGAATTCCTTATAGAAAGTCATCTCTTAATTAAGAGGCATTGATATCTAGATGACATTTGCCTCCGTAGGTCAATAAGACCTGTGAACTTAAGTCAAAAAGAAGCGCACATAGAATTAGCCTTCCCTCAAAACCCCAAAGAGACAAACAGAATTCCAGGGTCACTCCAGTAAAGACTTCACTCATATTAGAATCTGAGTGAAACTAACGTGTGTGTGTGTGCGCACAGATACACACTATGAGATAAATTACAGGGCTAGCCACCACACAGTTCAAAACTTGTCACCAACCCAATCTATGCACCCCTCATTGCAATCTAATGTGTCACAGTTATCAATCTATGGGTTTCAACTGGATTTATTTTTTTAATATTCCCATATGTATTTAAGGTCTTTAGGCGCAATGAAGACCAACCCCAAGACCTTCCACGTGACTTACCACTGTGCTACATCCTTAGTTCTTGGAGACAGTCTCACAGTGTAACCCATTCTTGTCTCTACGCATGACCCTTGTCCCTCTGCTTTCTGCATGTTGAGATTACAGCATGTGCTATCCTGTCTGAGCCAAAACTCCCCATTCCTAAGAATCCAGGCAAAAGTGGTACCTGAACAGTAGGTTTGGAAGGGAAACAACATGTGTGACTTGTTCACTTGAACTTCTATTTGGCAGTGGTATCATCACAAAGTCCCCTGTCAGTCAGTAATGCTGATAAAGTCCATTCTGAGCTACCCGGCCCTTAGTAGATGCTATACATTAAAAAAATAATAATTGGTTATTCACGTCTCTGAAAGGGAGTTCAATTCCCATGCAAGCTCTTACTGTATGGTGTGGCTGATTTGCAGATAGTTAAGAAGAAAGCAGGAGCGTCTCCACAGTAAGCAGCTGTCATGCCTCATTTCCCTGTCTGGGAGACGCTAAACACTGCTTGCACTATAATTTCTTGCTAATTAGCACATTTCTAAACAGGCATCTTAGCTGCTAACCCTCAATGTGGCCCCAAAACTTGTGTGGCCACATAATTGTTTTAAAACTTTAGGGAGACCATTGTGTAAAACGCCAGTGGGAAGCGATTTCGGTGCCTTGGTTGATTTACACTTATGTTTTGAGACTAACATTAATTAAAGTGTCAAAATGTCTATAATCTTTTATGTCAGTTTTTTTTTTTTCCTTTCGAAGTTTGGTTTCTCCAGTTTCTCTTCTCATCTAGGCAGTCTTGGGCTTGATTACTGTAATTCCTTTTATGCTGCTATTCTTAAAGGTCTAATTAAGGGAGCGCTGGGGCTCAGAGAGCGGTGTGCACATCCAGCTAGAACGGTGATATCTGTCATTCAGATTACGTTCCGCATTGATTATATGTGTGTGCTTCACACCACACAACAGCAGATTTCAAATGTCCTTATTGGCTTGCAAATGTCATTCTGAGTTTGAATGCAGAAGAGGTCTCCTGGGACTCTGGGTGTAGACTGATCATGAAATATACTTGGAAAGCTAGGGCCTGTCGTCGTCATAAGGAAAAGAGAATGGGGGCACTTGTTCCACTTCATTCAAATTAACTTCTTTCCAATAAAGGGGGTTGACTCGCCTCTCCTCTCAGATGTTGGGCTAGTTCAATATGAAGTCAGGCTTGTAAGCTTGTGTCTCACCTGGAGTCACACTGTGTGCATAGGGGTTCCATGTGGAGTCATACTATGTGTGCCGGTATCCCTAATGGAGTCACACTGCATACGTGTGAGCATCCCAAGTGGAGCCATGTTGGCGTGAGATTATCCCCAGTGCTGTGAGTGGAGAGGGTGGGCATTCTTCTGGAGCTACATTAGGGGGCAGGGTGTTTGGAGGGTATCTCATTAGTAGCATGGATAGAATTTTCTTTCTCATGATTGAATTTCATAAATATGCATGCAGCAACTTGGTAGCAATCTCTGAAAAAGTAAAGGATCTGGACCAAGCTCCAGGCTAATGTGATATTTATTCTTCCTGCTCACTGAGGGTGGGGATCATGAGAGGCATTAGGTGACCATGGCATAGCGACCACTCGTCTGGGTGCTTAGCAGTAACATAGACAAGCACAGAGAGATGGAGTGGGATAGTTTCTCCAAGGCCACGAGAGCACATCATCTCAAGTCTGTGGGAAGGATGATACAGCTATTCCTCATAGCACCAGTAAGGAGGTGCACGAAGCCTGCCTTGCTGAGGATGGAGTGTGTGCACAGCATGCCTTGCTGAGGATGGAGTGTGTGCACAGCATGCTTCAGGGATGGCTCAGCTTTGGTCCAACGGTCATAACTTGTCTTTCATGCTGATTCTACCACTGTGACTACCCTGAGGTGAGTTTCAGATACTGAACAATGTCTGTCATTTTCAAAATGCTAAGCAATTACAATAATCAATCCAAGACATCAAAATTACAAACATATTAAACTGTATCAAAGCTAAAGTCCGAAGCACTGCCAGGGGCACGGAACCTACAAAAATGTTTCCTGAAACCAACAGCCAACAGCATGAGACTCCCACATGTGATGGCTTCAGCATTTATTTCTGGACCTGTTGTATAAGCCGGAAAGATTCTGGCATCTCCAGGCCCTTCACATGGGTCCACGGATGACACAGTGAAGATATCTGTGGTCACAGGTGGGTTGCAGAACTACACAGGTGTGGATTGACTGTGGAAATTAGTGATTATGTGGTTTTGCTACAGTGCAGTTGACTTCCTTGCTATTAAAAATGCATGCATTTGCATTTACTTTCAAAAAGGTTTCATAGGAGAGTATGGTAGCTGTGTGCTCTAGGTAAGCACTGTGTGCTTCGCTGCTGCAGTAAGAAGAATCTCCCTTCAAATGTTCTGACTGTAACCAGGCAAGGATATCCCCTGAGTCTGCATTCCTAGCTCCAGGTAGACATTATCTCTGCCCCTCCACACAGGCCTTGTGTCCCAGCCTGAGCCAGGGACACACAGCCTGGCAGTGCACAGACACAGCTCCGAAAGCTGCCAAGCTATTTTCTTCCTTGTCACTCAAGAAATGTCACAGCTCCTGCCTCCCTGCTAGAGCATAGCAAGCCCTTCTCTGGGCTTGGCAGAAAGAGGTGCCTGCTGATTCATTAGCCCCATAAGCTATGTGGCTCCTAGTCTACAAAGACCAGTTTGAAGTTCCTATCTTTATAGCTAATGGGTCACCAGTGGAAGGCATGTGTTTGGTTTCTCTGGGCTCTCTGAGGTCAGTCCTTAGAGTTCCCATAACTATGCTGCTGGTTTTCTAAAGGGCCATGAAGCAACTGAGTTTGGGTGGTTAGATTTTCCAGTGTCGGTTTTTCCTTAAACACACTCAGTGGATTCTGCGTTGTGAACCGGGGTATAGGATGCTTTCTTGGATAGGTATGAAGCTAGCCTCTCTACCCTAATCTGTTTCCTAGGTGCACCTTGCCTTTTCCAGGAATCTCACATGGAAACTTGTGGTGTTTTTTTTTCCCCATTGTCCCCCCCAAACGTGTTCCGAAGGAACTTTAAAATGGTTAGGCCTTTACCTTCATCATCTGAGAGGCGCAAACCAATTCTCAAAACCTTTATAGACAAAAGAAAAATCACCTTTGGAGGCATGTGGCTTTGCTCTGTGTCCCCACGCTGAGTGCACAGCATTCCTCTTTTAGAATTAAGCCCCAGGATCCCGATGGTTTTCTGCTTGGTGACTTTGGCTGCACTGTGAGGATATTGGGTCTTCAGCAAATATGGGCTGAAATTCTGTTCCACCCATGGCCATAGAGGAAATCAAGGCCAGTCGTCCCCAGCCAAGAAAGAGCCCAGACCCCAACAAATGTTTCTCGGCAAAAAAGATGAATGGGGCTGCTGGACCTTGGTGGAGAGATTCAGGAAAGATCTGGGGAGACAGCATTGTCAGAAGCAGGGCAGAGACAGGGGAAAGGCAAAGGAAATATTCTACAGAGAATGTGTAGAATGGGAAGACAGTTTAGGTGGGGCAGGGAGCTCCCAAGATGGGTGGGGTAGGATGTGGGACAGAACAGTGGTTCAAGAGCCTGAACATCCCACCCAGCACAGGAACCTGGTCACATGGACCTCAGCCTCTGGGAGCAGAGAAATGAGGCAAAAAGAGATACCCAGATGCCTCCATTAGTCCACACATCAGAACCAGTTTAGTATGAGGCAAGGGAGAGCTGGGATTCCAAGAGACATCTAGAAAATCTCCAAGGGGATGCCATCCCACGGGGTGAATGGAATCGCAGAAAATGGCCCTGCAGGCAATAGCATGGGCTTCCCAAGTCTGGGAACCTAGGGTCAAGGGAGTGGAAGGTGAGTCAATCTTAGGGTATTTCTGAAAGGTGGCAGGGATGATGTCAGCATGGATGGACAAGACTCCTTCCGTGTACATATCTGAATCTGAAAATGGTACCCAAAATGTTTGCGCGTTTACTAATGCTCCTTAAGAGAGGGATCCATGCTATCAAGAGATCTTTGGGGAAAAGAAAAGGGACTTCAGGTGTTTGCTCTGGGGCAGACAAGGCTCAGCCTGAACTGTGCCACCTGTCTCTCTACCAGTTTCCCTCCTGACTCTTCAACCGAGCTCTTTATAAGATCTCAGACCTCCGGCTCACCAGCTTGAGCCCCCTGCCGTGACGAGCTCGCCCATTTCTCATTTGTCGGTGTTAAATAATGACTTGATATAAAGATTTTGGTTGTTTTGTTTCGTTTTAGAAAACACAATCAGGGGAGAGAGCACTGCAAATATTGTCACTCAACAACAAGTTCGACTGACACTGGCTTCTCACATCAGTGATTCCCTGTGTGGGCATTGCATTTTTGACTCTGATTTGGGGCCCTGCCTGCTTCCCTGCTGTGGTAAAGGGGGGTTTAGCACAACACCATGGTGTCTGTGAAATCAGCAGTGTAGAGTGTTCTGCCCTGCACACACATAGACACAGAGAGAGAGAGATTCCTAATTTGTGTTGCTATACACACACACACACACACACACACATGCACACACACACACACATATACACACACACGGATATCTTTAAGCCCAGCCTTAGAAAGCCTGACTTTCTAAGGTCAGATGTCCAGAAACTGACAGGCTGGACTGCGAGACGCGCATATGTCAGAGATGTCGGCTGGCTTCATAGAGGAATTCAACTGACTGAGCCTTCTTCTCTCGTAGCTGTCTCCTACACGAATTACAAGAAGACGCCTCCCCCGGTGCCTCCGCGGACCACCTCCAAGCCTCTGATTTCAGTGACGGCCCAGAGCAGCACGGAATCGACACAGGACGCCTACCAGGACAGCCGGGCCCAGAGGATGTCCCCGTGGACCCAAGATAGCCGTGGCCTCTACAACTCCATGGACAGTCTGGACAGCAACAAAGCCATGAATCTGGCTCTGGAAACAGCTGCGGCTCAGCGCCATGCCACTGAGGCGCAGAGTGGCTCCACGAGGACCAGTGACAAGGCCATCCTGGTGTCTAAGGCTGAGGAGCTCCTCAAGAGCCGCTGCTCCTCCATCGGGGTCCAGGTAGTCTCCCCTGACCACCCTCTCTGGCGACGGTGTAGGCTGAGTCAAAATTCAAGTCACAGCCCCTAAAAACAGAAGTGGGACAGTAAGGCTGAGAGGCCCCTTGTGCCTGCTGCAGCATGACAGACCCCAGAGCAGAGCCCACAGAGATGAGATGAGACTCATGTACTGCCCAGAAACCTAGGGACACCCCACACACAGAGGTGTGGTCCTCGGGGCCGACCGCTAGGTAGATGATTTGGATAGATTATGCAGAGACTTTTAAAGGGACTGAGGGGATCCGTCACAATGACTTGTTGTAACATCTCAGTCTTCCAGGAGTGTGGGGAACAAAGGGGCAAACAGATCCAAGCACTGTGGTGTGAGCTAAGGGTGTGGCCAACAGGGGCCGTGTGCAGCAGGGCCCTTTCCCACAGGGCCTTCTGTCCCAGAGACCTCTGCATAGAAGAGCGGCACCTTGTTATTGCAGACCTTGCAGGGGCACCCCACCATCCCATGAGGCCTGCCAACCTGGCTGTCCTGGCCACTCCTCAGCTGACCCAGGGGGCCTAGCTTGGGTTTAGCGAAGCACCCAATACACAATAGGAGCCCTGTCTCACAGGCGGTCTCAAGTGACCTCCTCCAAGCCCTAGTGGACATGATTGCAAGGGCCAAGCTTTGCTGTCGCCATTTGCCTCTTGCTTTTTACACCTCTGCTCAGCCTGTGTCTGGCAGGCTTTAAAATCATGATTAATCACACACACACACACACACACACACACACACACATCCTGCAAGAACGAGGTACACAGAGGTGGAAGTGACGGCCCCATACAGGACTGGGGCTGGGAGGGGCAGGCAGAAACCAGGGGGGTGTCAGCCCACCTGCCTGGGTCCTTGAGCCAGGTCTCCACACTGTGGCTTCATTGTTTTGTTTAGGATTCTGAATTCCCTGATCATCAACCCTACCCAAGGTCAGATGTAAGTATCCAAATCTCCAAATCCAAGTTCGCATGAAGTGTTTTTTTTTTTTTCCTCTCTCTCTCTCTTCTTTGGATTCTTCATATGACTGCTCTTGTCACCTCTCTGTCCTGGCTCTATGTGCCAGGAACTCTGCTGGGTGCTTCACATGGTTGCACAGAACCCTTGCCGACCCTTAGGAATAACTCAGCCCCGACCCTACATAACTAGCAAGCCTGAGGGATCCTAGAAACCAGAGGAGTGTGGGACATTCGCCGTTTCTCTGTCCATAGGCCCATCTGTAGCACAGCCAGAGTTCTCCAAAGACACCAGGACACATTCCCTACCAGGTCTTCAAACTACCTCCTGGGGTTCTTGGCCACAGTTGTCCATCCGTGGTCCACTCTAGGACTGAGGAGAAAGGCTCACCTCTGAGCAGCCAAAAGGGGTGGGTGCCATTTCAGGAGCTCATAGAGATGGACACCATGCTCCGAATGGACACAGACTTCCTGGTGCTCCTCATAGCTGGGCCCGCACCCGAGCTCACACACAGGGTTCCTCCTCACAGCTGGACCCCGCATACCTCTGGCTGAGTCTCTGCCTCTGTGAGTGTTTCCAGGCACCATCCTCTCCCACTGTGTTCTAGGAGGCTGGGCCCGTGCCTCCTGCCTCTTGGTACCCCAGCACCTAGCACAGTGCCTGGCACATAGCGAGCTCTCAGTTCCTTGTTGGGTTTGGAATGGATGTCCGTTTTTGGTGGGTGGATGCTCAGTGGAGACACGTGTGAGCTCCGGGACACCGGTTGGTAAACTCGCTCCACTTTTCTCAGTGGAGAAAGAAAAGGAATCCCATGAACCTGGATCTTCGTAAGTGTCTAGATAAAAATCAGTTGAAAAGTAGAACTCAAAATATAGTGGAAGAGACACAAATGTCAGGGTAACAAGGAGACGTGGCCAGGTCCCAGATCCACCAGTAAGAATGGAGACTTGGAGAAGTAGCCTTTCAAAGTGAAAGACCATTCATAGACACCCAGGTCCTAGAGACCAGCCAATGCTCGGGAGACATGAAGCAGATATAAACAAGTAAATAAGATTATGCTGTGTCCCTGCTCCTAGATCTCCAACATAGCGTCCCTTAACCCTCACTAGTGACCCTCTGGACCAGGTGTCATTATTCCCAACCAATGGAGGAGACACAGCTGACCAGGGAGGGTCAGTGCCTTGCCTGAGAGCTCACGGCTGTGAGTGCCACCGTAATGGATAAAGCCCAGGGGTCGCCTCCCACATCCCTGACAGAGCTATGCTGCTCAGAGAATTGAAACCAGATTGGAAGGCAATGCTGTACTGAAGGAGCCTGCCTTAGCATTCTTCATGTACCCTGCTGGGATTACCCAATCCGCCTGACCCAGGAACAGCCTTACTCTGTCCTTGGCTTATTGGAAAGAGACGTCAACATGGCATCCAGCTCTGAAGGACACTGCTTCCTGCCTGTCCCAGCACCCCTGCCCAATTACCCAGAGTCTTAGGGTTTTATTGCTGTGAAGAGACACTATGATAACAGCAACTCTTAATAAGGAAACGTTTAGTTGGGGTGACATCCTTATAGTTCAGAGGTTCAGTTCATTATCATCATGGCGGGGAGCATGGTGGCCATGCAGGCAGACATGGTGCTGGAGCTGAGAGTGCTACATCTTGACTCAGAGGCAACAGGAAGTCAGGAAGTCGACTGACTGTCACACTGAGTGGCACTTAAGAGAAGAGACCTCAAAGCCCGCCCCACAGTGAGATACTGCCTCCAACAAGGCCACATCTCCTTGATAGTGCCACTTCCTTTGGAGGCCATTTTCTTTCAAACTGCTACACCCAGAACCCTCCTTCTCTGGGGAAACGGGTAGAGCCCGCTAATGCACAGTGTCTGATTGGTAAATGTTGCCATCTAATGAAGGTGATGGCCCATTGGCTCCCGGAGTAAGTGCACCTAGTCTGCAGGTATCACTTGACCCTATATGGTCAAAACTAGGATCCAAGGGCCTGGAGAGACAACTCAGTGGTTCAGAGCATGCACTGCTCTTGTGGAGGATAGGATCACGTCAGACAACTCTCAGTAGCCTAGAGCAGCGCCGAGAGAGGCAACACCTCTGGCCCCCACAGGCACGGTACTCGTGCGCACACATGCACACACAGGCATTCATGTACACACAAGCACATAATTAAAAATAAAGGAGCACTGTTGAAAGATTCGGCTCCAGGATCGCAATGGAGCCTGCTGGGCTCTGCTCTTTATGTGGCTGCACATGTCACCCTGTCCTCCCTTTCAGTGTAGAATAAATATGTACTCCACACCTCCTGTGCCTTAGATGGCTGGACCGTACTGGGTGAATTCAGGCTAGCACGGCGTCAGTTCTTGAGAGCTCTGGATTTAACTCAGATCTGGAGCTGATGTTTCCAGTCCTGGGCTGAGAAGAAGAGGCTGTTCCTCTGAAGAGCCGTCTCAGGTCACTGGACCGCGAGCCGTCTGTCATCTGACTCCCTCACTCTTCACCATGGCAGGCCTACTTAATCCTTTCCTGTTTGTTTGTTTGGTTTGGTTTTGGTCTTTGGTTTTATCCATTTACAGAGTGTCTGTTGTGGCAAGGTCTTCATTTTGTATGGCCATGTGGGCTTGTGAAACTGCCTCAGTAGAAGGCAGGAAGTCTTCGTTCCCGTGGGCTTGGGCATCCCTCTGATATGGGGACAGTCGCCACAAGATCCTTCCCAAGCTGTCACAATGAGCAGCATCTCGGGAAGCCTTGTGACAATTTCTGTTGAGGGTCCTACTGAGATGACTATGTCTACCCTGTGCTCAGTACATGGCATGTGTGTATGTGCACACATACACACATACATACACACACACATATACACATATACACACACACATACACACACATACACACATACACACACATATACACACACATACACACACATGCACACACATACACACATACACACACATACACACACATGCACACACATACACACACATATACACACACAGACACACACACATACAGACACAGACACACACACACAAGCACACACTGCTCCCACCTCTGTTATGTTGGAACCCCCAAGCTCCTCAATAAGACATCCTGCTTTGCTCCTGGACTTAGGCTGGGCCCCTGAAGGAAACAGTGAGTTTAATCTCAAAAGCAATACATCTGCCTTGCTCCAAGGAAGGCTTACAAGAGCGAGCCCAAGGAGCTTGTTTGTTTGGAGAGCGAAGATTGCAGATGGAAGCTCAGATGTACTCCTGAGCAATCTCAATACTCGGATCTTCCACCTTAGAATCCAGCAGCAGTTCAGGTTCAGACTGGGCCAGCTTTGCTGAAGTTTGGTGCCAACCCTGGTCTGGTGTGAGAGAAAACGTGGGCACAGGAAAGAACGCCTCGACTTAGGCCCTATTACCGTCCCACTTAGGCATGCAGACATACATGCACACACCCAGAGACACACGTAGACCATTGTAGTAATAGAAGCAGCGGGCTGCTTCCTGCCACCCGGCTAGCTTTACCCGAAATAATTACACGGACACTGTATTCTTTTAATCACTGCTTGGCCCATTTCTATCTAGCCTCTTCTAGGCTAACTCTTGCACCTGGACTAGCCCATCTCTAATAATCTGCTGTAGCCCACAAGGTGGCTTACCAGGGAGATTCTAGCCTACGTCCATTCTGGGTCGTAGCTTCATCACATGTGTCTGCCCGGGAGCGGGCAGCATGGCGTCTCTCTGAGGCATCTGCCCCCGAGAAGAGAGCTGTCGAGTCTGAGCTCACTTCCTCTTCCTCCCAGCATTCTGTTCTGTTTATTCCTCCCACCTATGTTTTAACCTATGAGGGCCAGCCAAGCAGTTTCTTTATTGCTTAACCAATGAAATCAACAGATTGATATGTGACACTCCCACATCAGACCATCTCCATCAAACCCGTCCAATTTCTTATGTCTCATGCAGATCACATACCACAGGGTCCATGCTCACCCTATCCTCATGGCTCCAGCTCACTACTGCCCTCTGTATACAGCCCGGCCAGAGCTGGGAGTAGCCATCCCTAGGAGTGTAAAGGCACCTCAGTCACCTCAGAATTACTTGCCTATGTGCGGTTCTTCGCTGTTTATTGGGGAGCTCCCACCCCCGATACAGCTTCTGCCCCCAGAGTCACTCAGAAGGGCTCTACTTTCTCTCTCTCTGTCTCTCTGTCTCTCTCTGTCTCTCTCTCTGTCTCTCTCTGTCTCTCTCTCTGTCTCTGTGTGTGTGTGTCTGTATGTGTGTGTGTGTGTGAACACAAGGCATATATGTATGTCTCCTAACACTGTGGCCAATGATGCCTGACAATCCATGCACTTTAGTCTAATTCCATCAAAACCATTTTTTGTATTTTTAACTTTACAACCATCATTTAAATAATTGCAGGGCATCCATCATCATGACTAAATAATGATTTACTGGAGAGTCCTTCCACAGCCTCTATTTTCCTATATTTCCCCTTACAAATAATACTAGGATGGAGACCTCACATGGGTCGGAATGTATTACCGTCTCTTTCAGTTGAATTCCCAGGAGTGAAGTAAATTAGACAACTATTCTCAATATTTTTATGACAAAAATATGTGCTGTTTCCACTTCAAAATCTCCCTGAGAGGATACATGTTGATTTATGCCACTCACCTTATTCATCGCTTGCATTTAGTGATATAAATCCAGACCGGAAGTGCATGCCTATCATCCAGAACTTGCGAGGCTGAAGCAAGAGAATCATAGGTTTGAGACCAGGCTGAGTGACCACTACAACCAGGTCTCAAGAAAATAAGTGGCAAAATCTTCAAAAGCTGCAAAAAATGAGTCAACAGGCACAGGGCATATGAAGATGTTCCTGAAAGTGTGCTCAAGAATGTTCATAAGAATCATCATGAACTATGACAGAAAGCTAGACCTCACCGAAATTCTCCCTCCATTGAAGACCAAATAGGTCAATTAAGTTTCATTCACAGCATAGACTGGCATATAGTTAAAATACAAGATAGAGCTGGGATGGAATTCAGCAGGAGAGTGTTTGCCTAGTGTATGCAGAGCCCCTGAGTTCTGTCCCTGGCAAAATGAATGAATAAGTGGTAGCCCCCATATCCTGACATAGAATTTTAAACATAATAATTTATAATAAGGTCTTTGTGTGAAGTGTCAGTGATTTGCATGTGCAGCAAGGCACATACAATTGAACAGGGCCATGGCCACTTACAAGTAGAAGGCAGAATGGGGACCCCTAACAGGAAGGTCAGGGTTGTCATTCCAGAATGATCTGCATCTGATCCCTCCCTCCTTCCAGCTGTCGGAACCTGGCAGCACGGATCGGATCGCTCCTCCAGCCTCTCCTTCCTTTTGAAGCTGTCTCACAGGGACAGGAAGTCTCCAGCCTCCACCCTTTGATAAGAAATGCAGCAGCTCTGAGACTCCCGCGGCCATGAGGGGTACAGAGCAGAGCTCTGAGGTCACGGGCACCTGGGCTGGAATCCTGGCACTGCCTCTGCTAAGCTGAGTGCCCTTGGGCAAGCTGCTCACCTTCCCTGGTCCTCTAGGAACAGCCCTGGGGTCTTTGTGTGGATGATAAGCAACAACGCTTAGGAAGTATCTGGCTCCTGGTCAAGCAGGAGGACACAAACATGACTTCCATGTCCCCTGGGCTCATGAGGCCTGGAGGAGCTACCACAGATCTCAGCCAGGCCTGGTTTCTCCTCCTAAACACACAGGGTACAGTGGCGAGGTGTTGACTACTTCCTGGTAGGGACTTAAATTTTTAAGAAAATGTGTTTTTTTTTTATTATGACATTTGAATTTGGGCTCAGCAGTCCTGGAGATGCCTCAGACGGTGCTGTGGGAAAAGAGGAGGCTGTCTGGTGCCTGGAAGAATCTCCACAGCTTCACCAGCCTTGGCTTCACAGAACTTCCTACCCCGGGGTCCCTTGCGTAACAGCTTCTCATGGCTGACAGGCATTCCAATGCCTGGTGGGTTGGGGGGACTTCCTAGCAAACAGGGCCATAGTGAGGAGTCTCTTCAGGATACCTGTCTCTGTTGTCATCGTGAGCAGCCTGCTGGCCATCCCAGCAGCCACAAGGCTTCCTCATGTCCCGGGAGGTGCCCTTGTCCCTCCCTCCTGTGTCGTTCTGTGTGCGGCTGCAGCCATCAGCGCACTCCTCCTAAATGGCTGATTTGTCATTGTTAGCTGTGTCTGGCTCACCCGTTCTCATCTTCTTCACTGCGGAGCGTGATACAAGCTTTCATGTCCTGTGACATGCCGTCAGCAGAGACTTTTTTTTTTGCCTGAGCTGAACTAAGCAATTTGATCTGCATATGTCTAAAAGGCTCAAGAGCAGCCTCGAGTTCCAGTAGTTATGTAAAAATTGAATGAAACCCAGTAGCCACATAAATACCCTAAATGCCCTTTTCTTCCCTCCCTCC
>NW_004949105.1:3629413-3636539 GCF_000317375.1 Microtus ochrogaster | reverse complement strand
CTCTCCCTCCCTCCCTCCCTCTCTCTCTCAGTTCCCCTTTCTGTTTCTACTGGGTCAAGTGCATTTCTGTTTTGATTAAACAAATGCACAATTAATTACAGCAAATGAACAAGAAGAAAATAGTTGCTGACCAGATCCCCTGCCTCGGGTCTAACGTGAGATGTTCTGTGTTGAATTAGGTAGAAACAGCCACGGATTCCGACACGGAGAGCCGAGGCCTACGGGAGTACCACTCTGTTGGTGTGCAAGTAGAAGACGAGAAGCGGTAACTCCCCCCTTCAGGGTGGCTGTGCCCCCCCCCAGCCGCTTGCTAAGCACAGGGCTGCACGATTCCAGCTCAACCCCACACTGGCCGTCAGTCATTCCTTCTGCATGCAGAGACAGGCCATTCATTTATACCCTGCCTGTTTATGTCGCTCAAGTCTGAATGAACATGGGTCGTGTCTTGTTGTTGTTTTTTTTTTTTTAAAGAGGGAAGGGAATAATTCTTTTCAAAGTAATTCACCACCTATTAAAATAGCATCATAGCTCTGAGCCCTGGGAGGTCAAAGTCCTTTATCCAGAATCCATTTTCAAAAGGAGACTAGGCTGAAGGGAGGGCAGACGTGCTTCTCACCTCACATTGCTGGAAATAAGGGGGAAAGAGGAGAAGCGCGGGCAGGCAGAAGGAGGGGGAGGAGGAAGAGAGCAAGCCAGATGTCAGCTACGTCCTGAAATTGTCTCACTTCAAGAGTTTTGCCTAAAAGGATAGAACACAAATGTGTTTCTGTGACATTATTATTTTTATATGTATATGTGCATAGTTTTTCAAGACAGGGTTTCTCTGTGTAGCCCAGGCTGTCCTAGAACTCGCTCTGTAAACCACACTGGCCTCAAACTCCTGGGTGCTGGGATTAAAGGCGTGCGCTGCCACGCCCAACTAGATGATGTCATTTTGAAGCAGTGCAGGAAAATTGTTTCCCTTGTAGTAAAGAACATACTTGCCAGCTACACAGCAGCAAAAAGCACCAGGCTCTACCCTGAAAGTTGTAGGTGCCCTCTCCTAAGGACGGTGCTGGGGGCAGTCTTCCCGGAAAGGTCTTAGGACCAAACAGGAAAGATCTGGACTGCAAAGAAATTCAGATTATAACCTAAAGATGTACAGAGGGCACTGCTTTATATATAAGCCACAGTTTATAAACCAGCATGTCTCTAGGTTAGTGGTTCTCCAGCTTGGGTCTCGACCCCTTTGGGGGTCCCTTATCGGCTCTCCTGAATAGCAGATATTTACATTGTGATTCATAACAATAACAAAATTACAGTTATGAAGTAACAAAGAAAAATATTTTATTGTGGGGGAGTCACCACAACATGAGGAACTGTATTAAAGGGTCACAGCAATAGGAAGGTTGAGAACCACTGAGCTACGCAGAAGGTGGCCTCGGCATGCCGCTCTCTCCTACTCAGTATGCTTGAATGGCAGATGGGTGGTACCTAGAATTTGAGTCCGGTAGATGTGGAAGTCCATTCAGTCGTCACACCCTGTGCTCCTCACAGTGACACTGGAGCACCACAAGGTGAACTTGCCAGCGGGTGTAGCTAAGGCCCGGGAGTGTCCCACGAAGGGTGTGGGAATGAGGCAGCATCTCTTCTCTCTCCTTCCCTCCTTTTCCAGGCACGGTCGTTTCAAGCGCTCAAACAGCGTCACGGCGGCTGTCCAGGCTGACCTAGAACTGGAGGGCTTCCCTGGTCACATCACCATGGAGGACAAGGGCCTGCAGTTCGGATCCTCCTTCCAGCGACATTCGGAGCCCAGCACCCCGACCCAGTACGGGGCGCTGAGGACTGTGCGGACGCAGGGCCTCTTCAGTTACAGGGAGGACTACAGGACACAGGTGGACACTGCCACTCTGCCCCCACCCGACCCCTGGCTGGAGCCATCACTGGACACAGTGGAGACCGGGAGGATGTCTCCGTGTCGAAGGGACGGCTCGTGGTTCCTGAAATTGCTGCACACGGAGACGAAGAGGATGGAAGGCTGGTGTAAAGAGATGGAGAGAGAAGCGGAGGAGAACGACCTCTCGGAAGAAAGTAAGAGTTTGCCTTTCCCCACAGTGTGTGTCGGACTGGTAACCTCTCAGGGAGGCAAAAGGAGGAATGTTGGTATCGGTAGGGAAATGTCCCTTCCACATTTGAGCACACAAAAGCCAAATGTTCCCTGCTGACCTCTGCTCCATCCTGAGAAGCAACATAAAACATGGAAAGACAAGCAGCTCTCGCTCCCGCGGGGCGCGCTTGCCTTTCGGTTTAGCTTCATTCTGTAGGTTGAGTATGAGCTCCCGCTAACCCTTCCCCAAAGGTGGGCTACACGGCTCGTTTCGCTTATCAGTTCATTGATCGCTGAATTTGGAGCATTCTTATTTTTGTCCCGTTTTTATAACCCCTGACATGACATTAAAGGAACACCAAAGCAAGAATTACCCACTATAGGTACAATAGGACTCTCCTAACCACAGGACCCTCGACTGAGCATGCTCAGTGCACACCTGTCCAAACCCTCAGGTTCTCGGGTCCCCGCTACCCCCACAGTGAGTAAAAGATTCCCTCTCTACCTCCCTCTCTTTTACTTGAAGAAATTTGCCACCAAGAAGTGGAATCAAGTGGTTCTCATGTGTGAATGTGGCTCCCAGAGGCTGGGGTGAGGGTGGGGATGGGGGAGCGGAAGACGACAAGGAAAGAGAGGGAGGGAGGGGAGAAAAAAGGAGGGGGATGGAAAGGAGTGAGATAGGGAGGAGGGAGTCATGGGAGGAAGGAGGGAAAAGGAGAGAGGGGACAGAAGTGAGGGGAAGAGGGGAAAGAAGGGAAAGGGAGGGAGGGACAGATTGAGTAGGATTCAGAAATCATTGTTTTATCTATATTTTATTCTGACATTGTTATGAGGCAGTTCTATTAATAAACCCACCAATTCTTAAATTAGTAAGCACATTGATCAAGGAAAATGGATTCAGCTAATTTAGTCAAATGAAGAAGAGAGAACTACCAGCTTTTCTCAGCTTTTTCTGTAGCAGGAAAGATTAAACAAAAATGAGAAGACGTAAGCATGTCTGTGTAGCCTGTCAGAACAGGTCCTCCTCTGGCCGGCTCTTCAGCCTTTTCCTTCCACCAACGCGGGAGTCCTGGGAATTGTTTTTTTTTTCTTCAATTCTTTGGAGTCCATTAATCTGACAACTAAAAAGAGGGGCATAAATGTCTCTAGAGCATGTCACCTGTGACCTCGTGGCACAACAGTAGCGCGTCTGACTCCAGAACCTCTCACCCGCCACCGTTTGTGCTCATGCCATCCTTGTGCATCCTAGAGGTTCCAATCTGCTTTTGAATATGCAAATGTGGATGCAGTGGTTGCTCTGTGTGTATGATAATGGGCATCACCTTATTTTCTTCTCCAGGCTTAGTCTACACTGTACTTTCCCAAGGGTTAGACACTCTTTAAAGGCAATGTTTGTTGACCATGCATTGTCTGCCGAGGTCTATGCTAAGCATGTCAGATGTGTGCCTTGGTGCTCACTATTATAAAATGGAAGTGACATTGCCAAGCATGGGCCGTACCGGGGGTTCCTATCCCCGTTGCTCAGCCCCACGCTGAGTGTCTGCCTTGCACATTCACAGTTCTGTGCGTGACTGCTCTGTTTCTGGGGATATCCTCACTCTGTCCATTTTCTTCTGCTTTCCCAGAAAATATGGGTTCCCTCCCCCACCCCCGACACAGTCTGTCTTTCCGCTCCCGCTGCTGTCGATCCCATTTGTGGTCCAGGGAGAATTCCGAGGCTGACAGGTTATTGGGGCAGGGCTGTGGAAATACAGAGGTGGAACATGGTCACAGGTTGTAGTTTTCTTCTCTCTGGGGAAATCCCAGAAAACTGAAATTCCTGGTGTACCACAAAAGTGCTTGTACGTAGCTGCAGTGGCCGCACGATCCAGCGTTACAGCTGTGCAGTGTGTGGGATGCGTGCTTGGCAGCCATTGGCTCTGGGAAGGCCCCTCTAGGCCAACTAGAGATCAGAGTAAATGCCCCCACCTCCTGGCTGTAGTCTCTTCAATGTGCTATCTAACATTTAGGTATTGTGAGTGTTATCATCTGTTCTCTATTAGTGATGTTTATGGTCAGCGGGTGTTCATTGACTGCTTGCATGGCTAGCCGCTCTCAGTAGGCCAAAATCATACAAGAATGAGTAGGTTTTGGCATAGAAGGGAAGGGTGAGAGGGGAAGGACCAGGAGAAGCCATAGACTGGAAAAACAAGACATGAGGATAATGAGAGAAGTGTAGCTAAAATTCTTCAAAAACTCCGATCCAAGAGGTGCTCTCCATGCAGAAACTTCCCCAGTGCCTGTGTGGACAGTGTGGATTTGTGCTATACTCTGATGGTCCAGAAAGCAGATGCGGTCACACAAAAGAGACACAGAGCATAGAAGCACTGCCCTTCACACCTGCCTGGTGTGTATCATTCTGTCCCCTGACGAGATCCATGTTTCTCAAGGGTTGCCTTGGCATTGTCCTGGAGACTTCTGGGTCTCTGAATGCTGAGATCACAGTTGTTGTGTTTTACGCCTCCGTGGTACCTTCACACAAAGACTTCTGCAAACCAGAATTGGGAAGAAAGAGGTGGGGAGGAGGGCAAGCTTATCGAACAGCAGCATTCAAGGTCCTCCCCCATCTCCTATAAGCAATTCCAGAATGGCAGGACACTGGTCTGTGCCCTCAGGTGTGGGCTGGGAGCTTCGCATGGCCCTAACCCTGAAACAGCTGCTGAATGTTTGACGTAATGTTTGTTTCTCCACTGAGCGTGGCTTCCACACTGTAAGCCTTGAGCACAGGGGACAGGGAGTAGAAGCTCTGGTGTCCCTAAATTCTAAACTCCTGGACACTCATAGGCAGGGATGACATGGCTCTAACTGCATCTCCCCCTGTGTGACTAGCACGTGCAGCTCTCCCGGGATTAGTGACGTTCATGCTTCCCTGATAATGTTTAAAAGTAAGATAACCTCCAAGTCTAGTTCCCATTTTAGCAACAGTCATCAGTCTCCGCCCTTTTAAAATTAAGATTAAATTAAATGGCTTATTAAAGCCAAAACTCTGAGCTCTGAGTATTGAAATTTCCATTACATGAAATAATTTTTGCCCAAACTATAATTTTGTAATCACAGTTCACTGAACTGAATGAATGGATCTGGTTTTAGTCAGTGCCGTGTGGCTAATAAAGGCTAGCCTGAGCCAAATGCAAACTGGTTCAGGTTGAGTTCTATTGTGCAGGCCTCATAGTTACAGTGCAAAAATGGAAATATTTAGGAGATGGCGAAGACAGCTGTAAACCTCAAGTGTGGGGGGTTTCATCTGAATTAAAACAAACAGGTGAGGACGTGAGGTAAAACCAAAACTTACTACGTCTTTTGAAACAAAGAAAAATGTCCCAAGTACCTTGTTCAGTGACTGCACGGAGCGGGGTCTCTCAAGACCCATCCAGGAGCACACGTACAGTCATGCCAGTGATGGGTGTTGGGGTTCCTTGTCTAAATAACCCTCAACATCTGCTCACTTGAGCATTCCCCAGTTGGATGCCAGGCATGTCAGGCAATCAGGGAGCCCCTTTAGAGGTCAGTCATCCCAGGTGCCCCCTCACAGTCAGGACAAATAAGTGTCACAAGTCACATAATCCCAGCGTGGGACAGGTGCCTGCCACGGGGTCTCCCAGGCCATTTTGCACGAGGGGTACAAATGTATGTCGATGGGCATGTCCACCTATAGGGCTTATTCATGTAAGACCGAACAGTGTCAGGGAAGATGACAAACAGAGCACGGGTAAGGAGCACAACGCTGAAGAGAAACTGTCCCTGCCTCTGCTTGGCCAGGACATCTGAAGCAGCTGGAAGAGAGTGGGAGTAATGATAGCCTCTGTGCAAACCAGATTCCAGGGTACAGGCGGCAGCACTAAGTGTAGGGAGGATGCATGAGCATTTTCGGCCTGTCCCTTTGTAAGCCGAGGAGATACCCACTGATTACAGACTTCTGGAAGGAGCCAGGCCAGAGAGTATGTCCAGTTTGGGGGCCAGGCTGGCAATGTTATCAGCTGGCCAGAATCTAACTAAGGGTGTGGGGAGAGCCTGTGGGGAGCCAGACACCCAAGTTATATGCTCATGACCTGAAAGAGACAAGACCTGGGTCCTGAAGGGACATTTTTGGGAGCAGTGCCCACCTCCTGCACTGCAGGGAATCCCAAGAGAGGCTGCCAACACCAGACAGTCCTTTCAAATTCTGCAGATTCTCTAAAGTCCACTCTGAATTTCAGAATATGGTGCTGGCATTTCCTAGCAAATTTTCATAGAATTAGAAATTAAACGAGACATGTGGAAAATAAATTCCAAGAGCCAAGTTAGCTAATCAAATTTTTTGTGTGCACCAAAGGCCTGGGTACCATCAGGTTCTCTGAGAATTTGCATGCTGATGAGTGCCGCCTCTTATCTGCAGCTCTTAAGAGGACACTGTTGAACCTCTGACAAAATTCGGCAAGCAGAGTGGTAAAGAATAAATTGAATTTTCACTTCAAATTCCCTGCAATTACAGGAAGCTATTTACAGTATAGGCCTCAGATAGGATCGCTCCCATTCACGAAGAGGCCAAGTTCACCTGCCATTAGCAGCTGCTCATTAGCCAGGATCCACCATGGTTTATCTCCCCGGCAGTGCTTAGTGTATACCTGTGACAATAACGGCTCCACCTTAGTCCATGCGAAGAGGTGCCGTATATTCACACTGTGCTAAAGATTATGAATTACAGTCTTATATGGATACCTCCACAGAATTCCGTTTTCAGGGGAACACAAAGATTAAGCATTTAAGCTTCAAATTTGTAGAAAGAATCAGCTTTTGTTACAATTTAAAGAAATGGAGTTAGTAAAGCAAATACATCCATCCGTGGCTTCTCTGATTTTATGGCACACATTTGATGAGAATAAGCCCTTTTAATATCATCAGTTACTTGTGTTACAGGGTAGAGAGAAACAGAAATCCCACCTTCCAGAAGCAAAATAGTCACCTTCTGGACACCAAGACTGTTAATCATGCTCCTGTAGGGCATCGGGTGTGAATGGGGCC
>NW_004949105.1:3624825-3628859 GCF_000317375.1 Microtus ochrogaster | reverse complement strand
GGTGTGAATGGGGACGTGCTCTTGTAGGGCATCAGGTGTGAATGGGGACGTGCTCCTGTAGGGCATCGGGTGTGAATGGGGACATGCTCCTGTAGGGCATCTGGTGTGTATGGGGGATTGTGTGCTTTTCTGTCCCTCGATGAGATTCTGTCCAAAAGTCCTGCTCACAGGCACCTCCCTGTCCCTGCATCTTCCTCTCCCTTCACTATAGGCCTCAACCCAAATCTGAAAATCCCAAATTCAAAACACCTTGAGCAGTGGCATGATTCAACGGGTGGAAAATTCCACACCTGACCTCATGGGACAGGCCGCAGGCAAAGCATGAACGCACAAAAGCTGATATGTAGGAAGGCATAGTGACGTTTAAGTGAATTTGGTGGTTAAAGTTGGGTCCCAGCCCTCAAGGTCTCATTATGCATGAGCAAATATCCCCAAATCCAAAGCAATCTGTAATTCATCACCTTTCTTCCTCAAGCATTTCTAAAAAGGGATATTGGACCTGAGCCACCTCCAAGGGTCTCCATATCCCAGCTTTTCTCCCCTTTCTTTCTCTCCATCACAGTCTGATGGGGATCCACAGAGCAAGACCTATGACCTCCCATTCTCTTGAGGCGGAAAGGAGTCCAGTGTGGTTGCATCCACTCAGTGATTAAATGTTCCGGGGTTTATCTTTTTGAACGTACTAGAAGCAATCGAGACTTAGACCATAGCAGGCGAGTGGCGCGTGCTCAGAAGAGAGGATGTGTGCGGTATGGTGAGAGTGACGTGTGGGTTAAAGCATGGCCTCCGCGTGGCTCATTGTTGGCTGGGATGGGGAGATGCAGACAGAGGTGCTCGCTAGGTTAGTCTCTCTCATCTTCCACAAATGTGGGATTTTCCATGATCAATTTTTAGAGAATAAAAATCTACAAGGAGGAGGAGGAAGAGGGGAGAAAGAGAGGGAGGGAGGGAGAGGAGGAGGGAGGGAGGGGGAGGGAAGGAGGAGAGAAAACACACCCAAATAAGAAGTGTTTAATCACTTTCAGGAGCACATGATATTCAAGAACACCCCTGGCTTTGAACAGATGAAGCATGCCCTCTGCCCAGTGCCCTGCGATTGGTCTCTGAGTCTCCTAGTCTTAACTCTCCCTCTCATCAGCCCACTAGTTCTCCAGCATTGTCTTCAGAGCCTTCTAGCTCTGGTCTGAGCACCCACTCTCTGTCTTCATGTCTGGCTAAGGAAAAGAATACAGAAGCAGCTGCAGCTGGCTTATCAGCTCAAATATTCTGATACCAGTATCTGGTATATGTAGAATGTTTCTTTTTGTCCTTGCATTCTTGGGTGCTCTAACCCATTCCTCACTTAATGCTAGCAGTGAACTTCTCCACTGAGCGCATCCTCAGTTCTCAAATAGTTGGCCCTGGGACTGGTTGTCGCCATCGCTGGTCTTTGGGGAGCTAGCCTTCAAGGAGTAAAGCTACAGGGACTGAGACCATGTCTCCAAACCTCAGTTTCATCCCGTGGATGTGGTGGTAGAGAGAATTGATAGACTAGCATAGGGCCTGCTTGCTGGTCCTCTGCTGATCTCAAAGATCTTTTGACTATCCTCGATAACCTCAAGAGTTCACACAATCAGTTGAAACACAAAGCTCTCCAAGGCATAGCAATGGGTCCTCTGTCTCTGCTTTCCTGAGGGACAGGACTCCAGAACACCTCTCTTCCTCACCCTTGGCTACTTCCCCCAGACAGAGCAGACAGATGTTAATCACAGCTGTCTTCCAGAGAAGTCTAGGAGAACGGAGCCAACCTGCAATGATTTGTTTCAAGGACTTGGAACGGGGTGGATGTCTGTGCTCACAAGGAAGCTGGAAGGAGAAGCTCACAGGTGGCAGCTAAGCTCGATAACCAAGCAGTGGCACAGAGAGGGAGCCTAGAAAGCCACACTGCATGAGGTCTACGGGTGGTGTATGAGCGGGAGTCGGTGCGGGAAACTGGGCAGAGATAAAAGGGTCCAGCAGGAAGAAAGGTTCCCATTGACTCCCGGATGGTTTTGAGGCCTGTGTGAGCAGGATCCACAAAACAACTGTTCTCAGGATGGTGCTGCACTCACAGGAAAGAGGAGAAGGGGCAATGAGAAGTTCAAGGGCACCAACCGGAGCTTTTCCCTTATGTTCTCTTAGACAAAGCCTTCCATTTTCCTGGTCTACATCGAGAAGCCATCACAATGTGTTAAATCCTTCACATGGACAAAAACACATTTTTTGCTATTTTTAAAATTTAGTATTTGGCTAACCATGTAAAGCCATTGGGGATCAGGAATCCTTTGTAGCCCAAAGCTGAGTCCTGCTGGAGACGTGGTTAGTCAGGAAACATTAACCTCACGAAGGGTCTGATCGGCCAGTCAGACCTACTGTGTGGCTGATTCTGAGGCACAGCATGACCTTCCTGTGTGGCTGCCCTCTGGGTAGCCCCTCTGTATGTGAGACACAGCTCTGATACTACCACGAGATTGCTACCCTCAGTTCATTGGAGTATTTAACTAAATTCAGTGAGATGGCAGATGCCAGTGTGCTTTCGTCAAAACTGAGAGTGACCATCTCAGTACAAGTCACTGGGTCTTCGGGATCCCATGGCTACTCAACAAGGGCTCACCTGAGCATCCACGCTAAACAAACTCAGGACCAAAAATAAGATCCTGTAGTGCATACCACTTTAGTGAGCTTAACCATCCCCGGTACCCAGAGATAACACCCTCATAGCTGGCACCCTGTTAACTGTGTAGTCTCATGAGCTGGGAAGGAATAGAAACTTCCACTGATGGGTGTGTCCCGCATGGGCCACACTAAGCTCTAACCCCAGGACAAAGGTGTGGATGGCAGTGCTGGTCCCGGCTTGCTGGACACAGCGTGTTCTTGCTCTTGTCATTACTGACTAGGTCCTGATCTGTCCTGTGTCTCCCAGTTCTAGGCAAGATCAGGAGTGCTGTGGGAAGCGCCCAGCTGCTCATGTCCCAGAAGTTCCAGCAGTTTTACTGGCTTTGTCAGCAGAATATGGTAAGTGGCGTGGTAGCCCCATCCCACGAGGGCTGAGACATACCTAGCGTACCTTTTCACAGACTCCTCGTTACTTGGTTGCTATGACCAAGCAGCATGACCGAGGCAACTTACAGAGGAAAGATTCTTTACTCACGGTTTCAGAGGGTTTGATCATGTGGTGGGGAGCATGGCGGCAGGGAGGCAGGCATGGCGCTAGAGCAGTAGCCGAGAACTTACATCTTCCTCCTCGAGCTGGAGGTGGAGAGAGCTAACTAGGAATGGCCTGGGCTTTTGAAACCTCAAAGTCTACCCCCAATGACACAGCTCTGCCAACAAGGCCACAGCTCCTAACCGCCCCCCCCCATTTCAAAATAGTTCAACCAAGTGTAGACATATGACCCCTTGTGAGTGTTTTCATTCAGACCACCACATTCCTTGTTGGTTGAAGTGCCCCTAAGCAGGAAGATGGGTGAAAGGGAACATAGCCCAGCCCTAGACCCTCTTTCCTGACTCTGGAGAGCCACAAAGAATCCCTGATGATCCATACCTCAGCCTTAGGGACTCACCTCGGGGGACTTACACCCTGGCTCTGGAGACACAGCCAGGGCTTAGAAACACACATCTCACCCAGACTTCAGTTCTGGAGACGCACAGTCGTATCTCCAAGGACCATCATCCCATCCCCATCTGGGACTCAAACACCTATCCCTGGTTATCTACACTGAGGCCCCAGCAACTCATGCCTTAGGCCCGGACTCCAGCTGGAAGCTGGGGCTGAGACTGAGCAGGGCATGCAAGTGAGGGGGGAAGTCTGACTGTGCCTCCACTACTGGCTCAGCTCCCAGAAAACTCTCAGAAGCGGAGGCAGGAAATGGAATGCTGTGATGGCCAAGGTCACAAGGAAAGAAAAGGATCTCTGGGGGCATTGAGCAAGACACATATTCACAAAGAGAGATTAAGAAGAGATCTTAGAAGTCATTTGAGCTGGGCAGTGGTGCGCACACCTTTAATCCCAGCAC
>NW_004949105.1:3609527-3624410 GCF_000317375.1 Microtus ochrogaster | reverse complement strand
GTGTGTGTGTGTGTGTGTGTGTGTGTGTGTGTGTGTGTGTGTGTGTGTGTGTGTGTGTTGATATACCTGCATGTATGTCCATACATACTAATCTTCATATATCAACATATGCATGTACCCATGCATTGCACACACACACACACATTATTTGGTTATCATCTGACTAAATTACTCATATGATTCCATGAGAAACCGCTGAATCATATGCATAGTTCTTTATGGGCAATTTTACACTCCAGATACTTAATACCGAATGTTTTCCGTGAAGGCAGAAGGCTCTGCGGGGCTGTCATGGCAGAGGCGGCAGGTGTTCGGAGGGTGCGCGGCTTGTTAGCTTACACGGAGATAGTGAACTCCCAGCCTGCTCCACTGCATTTGCAGGTGCAGCCCCCGGAGCCGCAGACCCAGGTCTTGCCTTGGGCTGTTAAGGATAATGTTTTCTCTGACGTTTTCCAGCTAGCCCATTAAAGCACATCATGAGGTTTAGACTTATAACATGTCACCTTTGGCATGAAGCTCTGGCGACATTTAAAGGGAACTTTGCCACCTTGGAAGACGAAGCTGGATTAAAAATGTCTGGCTATTATATGTCGCACTGCCTTCCTCTACATACTATGTCTGCAAGACTGGTTTGATCGTAAGGAATGCTGTGTGTCGGGTGGTCATTGTCAGGGTGGCCAGACAGCCTCTGGGGCTCCAAGGTACAGACCCTGCTGCGTCAGGACGAAGCTTAGCCTTCAGCTTTGGAAATGTGCACCTCTTCGGCACAGCTTTGATACCTTTCAGGTTCAAAAACATCTGGCTGGCTCCTTCCTTTTCTTTTGGCTTCTCTTTGGGGTCTCTAAGACCCTTGGTTGGGGAATGGTGTCAGGGGACACAGGCAAAAGACCGAGCTTGTTTATTTGCCCTCAAAGTGGTGGTTCATGGTTGCTGGGGACGCTGCTAGTGGTAGACATTTTAGTTAGTTTACCAGTCGGTAAGTTTAAGAAAAAAACCCTAGGGGCTGGGCAGTGGTGGCTTGTGCCTTTAATTGCAGCACTCAGAAGACAGAGGCAAGTGGATCTCTGTGAGTTCGAGGCCAGCATGGTCAACAGAGTGAGTTCCAGGACAGCCTCCAAAGCTACAGAGAAACACTGTCTCAGAGAGAGAGAGAGAGAGAGAGAGAGAGAGAGAGAGAGAGAGAAAACGAGAACACCCTCGGGAAAGCCAGCCCCACCCAGGTGTCCCAAAGTTGTACAGGTCTTGAGTTTGTGCAGTGTAGCAATAGCTACAGTGTAGCCTCCACGAGTACTCAAGCAGAACAAGACAGAATTATCAGGGAGCTTAAAAGCTGCTTCAGCATGGACAGAGAGCGCCCTCTAGTGGTTCAATATAAGAACAGGCTCCAACTGCCAAACCCAGCTCTGGATCCTACTTAGGAGGAACACATTGTGAGTTCACCTTCTATTCCTGCCCCCCTCCCTGCCCCCATGACCCTCCCTGGTGCCATGGGCTGTTATTTGGGTGCCTGTGAGAATTCAGTGGTGCCTAACGGTATAGTTTCTATGTGAGCATCAACTCAGGCTAAAAAAACGTGAACCAATGTTCAACTTGAACTACACTATTGAACGTTGGATGGTTTAAGCACAAGCAAATGTCTGTTGTGTGAGGCCACAGTATGAGCCAACCTCACACTCAATCCAGGGAACCACACGCAGAATTGGCACTCGATTGTCAGAGTAAGAACTAAGCGGACCAAAATTGTGCAGAAATAGCATGCATCTTGGACACAGAACCAGCCCAGGGGCTCTTGTGGATGGCTGAGTGGCACCCCTTGAGCAGGCTAAGCTGTGGGGGAGGGAGGGTTGCTGGTTCTTGATTCCCCTGTTCCTTTAAGAGACTGACTTGGCTCTGCATCGGAGGAAACTAAATTACCTCTGAAGTCATACTTGACCCTCAGAAGTAGAGCTGGCCCCATCAAAATAAACACCATGAAATACGTGGCTGCTCCCAGTGGTCTCGCCACCAGACACACGCAGCCCTGTTCCTCCCTAGTCAGTTACAGGGCTCGACTGTGTCTATGAGCTGCGAACTGTTTGAAGGGAGTAACCCAGGAAAACCAAGTGCGTACTTGGGAAGTATCTACCCACTGAGCATCCTAGCCCCAGGGAATTCCAAGCTGAAACACTGAAGGGTTAATGCTGCTTTCTTGTAAGCTGCTGCCCCACCCCGTACCTGGGCTAAGGTTACTAGGATGGGTCATGGAGTGTCTCCTGTTGTGTTTCAAATGAGTGGAGCTCCTCCTCCTCCTCCGAGTCCTTGAGTGACAGAAAAAGAAAGAGCAGGCCCTGTAATGTCCCTGTATGTCCACAGGACCCCAGCGCCATGCCAAGGCCAACATCGCAGGATCTGGCCGGCTACTGGGATATGCTGCAGCTGTCTGTGGAAGATGTCAGCATGAAGTTCGATGAGCTGCACCAGCTGAAGCTCAACGACTGGAAGATAATAGAATCACCCGAAAGAAAGGTAATGAAGTCACGTGGTGTGGCGGGTCTTGAGCACGGTGCATGTGGGCTTCTTATATGATAGCCAATTCACCAACTTCTCCACCTGTAGTTGTTGATACAGGATCAAATTTCGTGTGTGTGTGTGTGTGTGTGTGTGTGTGTGTGTGTGTACCACATGAACAAATAGACAGAATGGCCATCCTGGCAGTGTGGCTAGCAGCGGGTGTCTTACTGTATCTCCAGTAAACAAACATCTCAGAGACACCACCAGAGATCCCTGCAGCTATAATCTAGCTTCCTCCAGGGATAAAACCTGGCTCATTTTCATCCGACTCCTGCTTGGGTTGTATTTAGATGACCTCCCACAGGTAAGATGTCAGGTCTGGCTAAGATGACAATCTTCTGTTCAAATATCCTTCCCTGGGGCATGTGGGGAGCGAAGGACAAGACAGCACTGAAATCTTTTCAAGCAGGCTGAGGGTGTGATCTTCCTCTAGAGCTCCATCCTTCAGTAGGCTGAAAATTGGCATCCAGTCTGAATGTTGGCTCTCTGTTTAGTGATGACGTCATCTCAGGAGCGTGCTAGGACACAGTCTAAGTCAGCAGGACATGCACCCACCTACAGGCTCCCCAGAAACGTCATCATGATCTGGATTTCCTACACAGATAGCGTCCATTCAACTGAGGTACAGCTAGAGGGGTAAGGGTGTTTGCCACTAAATCTGAAGCTCTGAGCCTGACCCATGACCTCCACAGTGGGAGGAGAGAACCAACGCCTACAAGGTGCCCTCTCATCTCCACAGGTTCACTGTGGAGTGAGTACACCACACACAGGCATGCACCCATATACACACGAAATACACGTTTCTTTTATGAAGCTCCAATCAGATGTGGCGGTATATGCCTGAATTCCCAAAATCGAGAAGCTGAGGCAGGAGGATTATAGGTTTGTGGCCAGCCTAGAATAAATAGTGAGACTCTGTCTCCAAATGAAATAGAACAAAGTTGCCAGGAAAATAGACTAATAATAGTTAAGGGAAGTACTGTTTAATGTGTGAGAATGTGGGTAGCTAAGTGATCGGGATGAAAGCCAGTGAGGGCACACGCCTCACTGTTTGGACTTCCTCAGAGACACACTGGTAATCAGTGGGGCTTAAAGCTGTAGATGTCCCTGAGGGCAGTGAACAAACTCCTCCCACCAAATAACGGGAGGGGTGTGGGAACACTCCCATGATTCTGAGGGCCATGAGAAGATGGCCCAAGAGTGGAATGTTGAAAGCACTGCTGCCCAGTCCAGCCCCCATGCAGGTAGCTGCCCCTCTGGGACCGATGGGCAAGCAGAAGCCTCCTGGAGCAAGTCTCCTGGGAAATATGTTCTTGCTCAGGACACTCACCCCAGTGCAGAGCGGCAGGTCCACACCTTAAAGGAAAGCTTGCCCCTTCTAGTAACTTCTGAAGACAGAGTAGTCCCAAGCTTTGCAAGGCTCCTATTTCCCCCTGCCCCTCTGCTGCAGCCTGTGGGCTCTGAAGCCCCTTGCAAAGGGAGCTCCCGGGGAGCTTATCTGTTGCAGGTGTGCAGTTCAGAGCCCCCGAGAAAGGAGGCGAGAGATGAGCAGCTGTGTGCTTCATGTGAGTTACATTTCTTAAGTAGCTTAAGAAGTCAGGGGTGGGCCATGACTTCCAGCCTCGGGAAGAAATGTCAGATACCCAGACAGCATCTCGCCACTGTGGGCATGGGCACACACTACCCTGCTTCCGGGATCAAACGCATCTCAAGCCTGGAGAGTCAGGCAAGAGCTCTCTGCTTAGGCAGGAGGAGTCTCACGATGTCCAGGGTAGGTCCAGATTTGCCTTCAGGAATACTGTTCCAGAGGGCAAGCCCTTCACTAATGAGTTTGCGAGCCTTCTGCATTATGTGTGTTTCCAGTTTGTCCAAGTTATCTCTCTGGAGATGCCTGTGTTTTTGGATGTGCATTGTTTGCGACTCAAAGCTGATGGAAATATGTGCATAGATGTGTAATTATGAATGTGCTCGCAGTAAAGTCAATTGGGTTTAGGCTCATGGTTGAGAAGTTGGCTGCGGGATCTATGGGGCTCCTGCCCACATAAAATCGTTTTCCTGAGCATGTATCCTGCCCCACAAACATCAGGCAACCACGTCCACATTCCCTCAAGACGCTCACTACCACTCAGGTAGGATGCTGCTTTGGAAAGTACGGGGCCGAGGGTGAACTCCAGTTTGCCAGAGCTAGGGGAATGTCTGTGTCGAGGTGCAGTTGATTTTATTAATTTGTAGATGCGGCCCCAAACACCTCAGTCTTCACTGAAAAATTAGTAAGTTTAGAAAGGTGACCCCCCCCCAAAAAAATAAATAAAAAGGAGTGGTGTAAGATGAAGCTGGATTGGGCATCAGTGGAGGGAACTTGGCAGGGGCAGGGGATCAGACGGAAGCTGGATGAACCAGGATTCCAGAACTCAGCATTTAGGGTCCTCCCCTCCACCTTCCTCTGACTACCCACCTCATGGCTTTAGCCCCTCCCATCTCTCCTCTGACCTCCTTCTGCTTCCCTTATGACCTCCCTCCCCTCCCCTCAGGACTGCTCCCCTCTGACCTTCCCCGGTCTTTCTCCCCTCATCTTCACTTGCCTCCATGACCTCTCCATGACCCTCTCTGACCTCTGACCTCTGTGACTTGTGATGCTTTTCAGGAAGAAAGGAAGATCCCCCCTCCAATACCAAAGAAGCCCCCCAAGGGGAAATTTCCCATCACAAGGGAAAAGTCCCTGGACCTGCCAGACCGACAGCGCCAAGAAGCCCGGCGTCGGCTCATGGCAGCCAAGAGAGCAGCCTCCTTCCGCCAGAACTCGGCCACCGAGAGGGCAGACAGCATTGAGATCTACATCCCCGAGGCCCAGACTCGGCTCTGAGGACCAGAGGTGGCCACGCGCGCCTGGTTTTGTTCTTCTACGCAAAACACTTGTACAGTTTATTGCCTACCTGGTAGTTTCTGTCTCACCCTCCACCGGATTCACCCTTGCCGTGTTCTCTGCACCGTAGACAGTGGACGCTCCGATTCCTAGTTTTGCTGAGCTCATGGCAAGATTGACTTGGAAGGACATCGGCGCTGACGAACGGGCTTGGTGAGCCCCGACTAGCCTCCCTGTTCGCAGAGGGCCACCAGGTGGCCTCTTGAGATGGAACCTAGCTTTCTCTTTGTTATTTATATTTTTATAAATTGTGTGATAACTAGAGGTCACTACAAACGGGTGCATCTCCCCACTCCGAGAGGCATTAGACATCCAGGTGGAAGGTGCTACAATTCGAAGGGCAGGAAAGACAGACAAACCTGTTCCCTCTCATCTGAGTTACTGTCCCCAACTGAGCTGTCCCATGCCCCTGCTGTCCTCACTAGCCCTGCCACCCCAGGAAGCACTGGGTTCCTTGGTTAACATTTGTGATGACAGAAAAGGGTCTCTCCAATGTCACCACCATGTGTTTTTCCAAAAGGAAATGGCAAGGCTAACCCACCCCAAAAAAAATCTAGCATAGAATCTTAATTTATATTCAAAGCTAAGCTGAATGTTCCCCTAAGAGAGGGACCCCTGGAAAGGGCTGGCAGGAGCCCAGAGAATATAAAGAGGGAAAAAACTAAGAAATGGTCATGGTATTTTTATCCCTTCGTAACTCAAACCATTACACATAGCATTTTCTAAGACTTCGCTGCATATGCTACATGTGCTTTACCCGTATGTCACATGCGTCCTCAAACTGCTATCACTTGACTTTCCCAGGGTACCTTGACAGGAGTTTGCTTGTTTCTGATGACAGTTGTGATGTTGTAAGCCGTATAGGAACTATGAATGTGAGTGGTAAGTATATCAGTTAAAATGGTAAAGAAGAAAAAAAAACTAGTTTATACTTGTATTTTTCCAGAGTTCTTTTGGTCCTATGCAGTACTGCTGAAGTTAAGAATATATTTCTTGCCTGTGTTAGATGGGAAGGGGGTGGGGGAAAGGTCATGCGTGAGGATTTCCAGCTATGGAACTGAAGGAAGGTTATCAGGAGTCATGACTCAGAGGGTGCCAAGAAGGGAGAGGTTGGCTCTGATTAACCGGCTTTGGGTAGATTATATTTACGTGCTCAGAGTCAGATGCCACACAGAGCCATCAAATTGCCCGTGGCCCTGATCTCAGAGTTCTTTGTTGTTCAAGTCCAGGCAGGGTTCCACCCCATCCCAGGTCTTCCCTCCTAATGCTTAAGGAGCACCATGCACTTGGCCATAGGAGCAAAGCTTTCGACACCCCCGTCGTACTTTGTGTTTTCCCAGTGGCTCGCACTTTAAACCGTCCCCAAGGTCCCCTCTGGTCACTGCGTGGGTACCCAGTGAGGCAGCCTTGCAGCTGGGGCGTTGCTAAGATGACACCGGCCTCTTCCTCATCCTCTCCATTTCACTACGCATGGGGGGGCACGGTTGATGTTACAGCATGTCAGGCCTCAAAGTTTTACTTTTTATAAAGCTGAGTAGTTAAGAATCCCCTGTAATAGCAAAACCCTATAAACCGAGCCTTGTATCTGGTATATATTTTACCAAACAGCCTTAAAATATATTTGGACGCAAAAATCATACGAATGTATATCCTTTAAAAAATGCAAAAAAAAAAATCCCAAAATATTCTTCTATCACTGAACCCTGTTTCCCCAGAATGTTCAAAGCATTTTCTACCTAAATAAATCATGTAAATCCTGAATAGCATTAAACAATGATGCTTCCTCCTGTATTCATGCCACCGTGTTTTAAAAAAAGAAGACTAGATTGTAAGCCCTGGTACTTGCGATTTGGAAAGTGGTGTATCCTAGAGGAACAACCTAGAAGGAATCAGAGGTAAGCAGATCTGATGTCCATCCCCTAGCTGAAGGAAATGCAGGCTGCAAATGTCCCTGCTACCCACACCCATGAGGCGGTCTGGCAGCCTTTCCTGTCGTTTCCTCAAACGTACCGGCATAGGTAGAAACAAATTGTAACACTAGACAATCATTTGTCTTAAACCCAAAACTCTATGGACCCAACTTGAACAAAGTATCCATTAGATTTTGGTTAATTATGTTGCCTATATTCAGTCTTCATCTGACTATACCTAAAGTCTTTGGCCTAAGCTTCCCCTCACTAAACAAATCTCCCTTCCCTGAGTTGCAGGGTGGCCCCTCTTTGAAGTGGAAAAAAAGAAAACTATGTGTCCCTATCTGGTTTACTAGGTTCCAAAGATTATTTAATGACCGAACCAACACCTGCTGCTAGTTCTGATGGCGTGTTAGCTGTTCACGTCCCCTCGTAAGTGCAATGCCTTCCGTTCTCCTGCGGGTGACACTGCGGTGGAACAAGATAAGCCATGTTTACACTGCAGCATCCAAGCCAAGGCAGACAGCGTTGGTCGCCTGTGCATGCCGCCCCTCCAGCTCCTTCATTCCGGTTGCTTTCAGGAGGGTCTCGGTGTGGCGTTCTCCTGTGGTCCTCTCATCTCATCCAAGACAGGACATTAATGAAAAAACTGGTACAGAGATATGGTTGTCACACCGCGCCGTCCGTGTTATATGTAACGGACACTCGTGTTCCTAGAGATGCCACCGACAGCTGGAGAGACTTCCTCACACCGGCAGGCTGTTGTGGACTCCACTGTGGGAAGCACGGCTGGAAAGCAGGACCAGGAGAAAAAGTGCAACTGAGGAACAAGAGGATCGGAAATTTTTCCAGGCGTCTCCATTTGCTCCTGTTGTGATCATGGTTCCTATATATTTTTATCACCACCCTAGAATGTTGTAGAAAGGAGCCAACTTGTTTTATACCCAGAAATCATCTTGCTGGAAAGGAAATGCCCACACTTTTAACTTTAAGCCACATCTGAAGGCTTCAAGCATTTAATAGGAAGTAAATCCTTGTTAAGAAAAAAAATACAAATTATTTCTGCCTGTGTCAGAAAAATCGACAAAACCACAAGCTGCAAAGCAGAGGCACTCTTGCAGCCAGCCTTTCTGGAAAGGTCCAAGGTATGACTAGAAAAACAGAGTACACAAGGCATATGATGGATCCTGTTTCTTGGGGTGTCTCTCTCAGTTCACCCCATTTTTACTTCTGCCTTTTGTTAGCATATTGAACAAACGCTGTTTTTAACCACCCTAACTTAAATCTGACGCCTCTGCACTACCCATCCCAACCCCAGGACCCCAGGTTGAGATGTCTGCGGTGATACGGTGACACCATGGACACGTGGCCCAGTGCCTGTAGCAACCATAGAACTCCCTGCCTTAGAAACCGCTGTCTGGTTTGGGCCAACCTTTGTTTGTTTTCTTTTTTGAAGACAGAGTCTCACTGTGTATAGTCCAGGCTAGCCTCAGATTTTCAACTGTTCTGTCTCTTTCTCCTGGGTGCTGGGATAACAGGCACGCACCATCATACCCAGTCTTGGTCCAAAACTTTGAGCAGCAGAGATGGGGTACAGTGAAAACGAGACACGGGCTGAACTTAGTAACTGATTGTGGGATAATCAGGTGTGAGGCAGCCTTCTGGTGTCTCTGAAGAGCTGGAAGCCAGTCACCTTCCGATGGGCACACAGGTCAGGTTTCAGCTGCTTTCTCCTGCAGACTCAGTCACCTTGCTCAGGTTCCCCGGCCACAACTCCAGGACGTCCACATGGACAGAAGCTGACACGCAGCGGTTCAGATAGACTCAGGCTAACAGGTTATCAGGACTGTACCTGCTGATGGCGGAGGAACTCCCTCAGCTGTCGGAGGGGCAGCAGCAGTCCCCTGAGGGCCTGTATCTCGCTTGAAGGAAGCTGACCGTCTGGAGCAACACTGGGCAGGGGAGGTCACTGAAGCCGTGCTTACCCTACCAGCTACAGGTTTGAAGCACAGAACACAGACATGCATCCCCAAGTCACAGGCCTTTGTGTGCTCGCCTCACCCCGCCACTTTCTTCTCCAGCCGTGGGTGTCTTCGTGTTATTACTGCAAATTTAACGTATCGCTACCCTCATAGTTACCCGTATCATTTTTATAGTTTTCAAACTATGCTCGCAGGAAGTTTTAAGGCGTTTCTTTTTTCTGCCCACTCACCATTTATACATCTAAGTAGGTTTGGATCAAACGCTGGGGTTCAAAACCAGTAAACAGCAGGCTTAAGAGATCAAGACTATAATTGCCTCTGATTTGCAGTGGCCTCAGCTGCACTGGTGAGCCGTGAACTTTGCACTAACTTATCCCATTGCTGCCCGTCAATGAGCGTGCCACATCAGCCGAAGTCATCCCTGTACCCTGGCGCAGCCTGTGCCGCCTGGAGGGGGATTGAGTAGAAAGGTGCAGCCAGCTGAAGGCGGTGCACTTCCCTGTCAGGCTCCATGCCCTCTGCACAGAGTAGCTGCAGGAAGTTTGGGATGTCAACGAGAAGGTGCCTGAAGCCCTGAGGCCCAGCCAAGCTGCCAGAACTTATGCCTGCAATGGCTAGTAACCTGTTTTTACTCAGGTCCCCCCGTTTTCTCTTCCATGTGGCATTAGTGTTACTGTCCCTACCTCCCTCACAGACAGACACAATGTAAGGATGGGTGACATACAGCCTCGGGCATCTTAGAGCTTAGAGGTCTATAGTGAATGTGTATTGTTTGGAATTTATGTTCTGGCTCTATATGTGTTTTGTGGCCCTACTTTGTGCCGGAAGCTGGCAGAGCCAGCGAGGGCACAACAGGCAGGGATATTTGCTTTAGGGTCCTGTCCTGCATAAGCAGGAGGTCAAACAAGGATGCAGCGGAGCACAGACATGGAACATAATCACCAGGGACTTCTTTTCCTGCCGGCTGTGACTTCCATTTCTCTACCCACCCATGAACAAGAACCAATACCACCACCGAGAACTGGGCAATGTCCTCACCATCCCGTCAGCTCAGCTCGCTCCTGGATGAGATGAACAGAGGTTATCTCTGCAGGACAGTAACAGGAGGACAGTTCTTCCCAGGAAACAGAAGGCTGTGCGTGCAGAGTGCACCCGAATGGACCCAGCCCTGCGGCACGGTCGTCGCGGAGGTGTGAACACCACCCCAAGCCCCTGCTTTGCCATCATCCCCCTGCCCACTGCAGAGATGAGCACACAGACACAGAAGAAGCCTTTCCGTTCTTGCCACACTGAAAAACACGACCTTGTGATGAGTTGCTGTCCTAACTCTGGCGTTTTGATCCAATGTTTAAAAAAATAAAAGACCCTGTTTCCGTCTCAGCAGCTGACAGCTGACTCCGTTACAGAGGACATATAAGTTACCTACAAAACTACTACTTTTTAAAAGATTTTTGTATACACACAAACCAAGGTAACAGTGGTTTACCTCCCAGTTTTCTTAGATTTTAGGAGACTCTTAATCATTGGTGCTTATTCTGAATTTGAAAGACTTGGGCTCCAAGACTTCCCATGGGCGGCACAAAAGAGATGGTCACAGAGGAAGTTATGGCAGGGTTTGTGAACCCGTGCTTGTCTTTTGAGCGATGGTCTCCGTGGGGGGACTCAGATGCATGTCTAAAAATCCAATGATGGAAGCCAAAGTTGATTGTGGGACCTTAGGAAGTCACTTGTCCATAAACCCTCGTTCTCCACCCAACTCCAGCGGTCACCTACAAAGGGCTCCACAAGAATTGTCACCTCCCTCCATTTTCAGTTTGTTTGCTGCATTTAGGAAGGTTTTCCCCTGAGCATCGAGAACCGGGCTACTTATTCCCAACGATAAGCCAGTTACCTCTGGCCAGGTACCCTCCTGTAGAGATACAACCCTCTACCCACCCTCCATACTATGTGCCAAAATACCCAGGTGTGGCCTAAGGACTGAGTTTAATGCCTCCTATAGGGATTCAAGGAATGCTAGAGCAGGAGACTAGCAATTTTAGTTCAAGGTTAAAAGTATATAAATATATATAAATAAATATACATATAAAATAATACCCACAGCGAGGATCGACAGAGTGCCAAATATTCCAACTGTACAGAGTTACATTCACCAGAACGAAACTATTTTATGTAATTCTCTTACTCATGCTTTTTTGGGTTCTTTTGATAAATTCTATTTCCCAGCATGCAGGGCCCTATCTGATGTATTTCTCATTGCCTACACAGTTTCTTCCTCCTCACTAGTAATTTGTCATTATTTTAAGCCATTTTTAAAAGATTGCTTGTTTTGTTTTGTTTTCTTCTGTGACTTTTCTTTCCACTCGGGTGACTATGGCAACGCGGTTGCCTAGCACTCTCCTATAGTAATGCCTCTTCCATTCCATGTCTGCATTGCCAATACTCACCTCCTGTACATAGTTCTGCAATTAAATTTTTTGAGAAAAGTAATATTTTCTTGTATCAGAGTAAATTCTTTGTGTTATTTTAAATTCAGAAAATATAGACCACAAGGTTTTATACATGAAAAATTATACTCTTCCTCTGCAATTTATTTTTTTTTTTACTGCCCTTGATATATCCATTAATATAAAATCAGGGCTAGAGAAATAATGGCTGAGAAGCCAAGCAGGCTTTGGGATCTGAGGTCAGATCCCCAGCACCCATGTGAACTCCAGGTACTTGGAAGGCAGAAGTTGGGGGGGGGGGTTCTCCAGGGCAGGCTAGCTAATAGATTACCTAATCTGTGAGCTCTGGGTTCAAGTGAGAGATCCTGCCTTCAATATATAAACTGGAAACTGATCAAGAAAAACATTCGTATCAGCCTCTGGGTTCTGCACACATACACACATGCACACATACCCACATGCACATATATACACATACGTACACATGCATAAAAAGAACTAGACATTCCTCAGTGCTATGCCTTTAACATGTATGTAAAATGGCACGGATTCAGAGTTAACACTGCGGTATTTAGTTAGAGGGTTTCACACACCATTGAGTTACACGGGAAACAGACCCATGCAGTGAGGAAGGGCTGGGAGCTGGTGGCATAGTGCCCAGGCCTTTGTGTAGAAGGACAGAAAGGCTCCACTACTCAAGGACCCACGTTTCCCAGGTGTGTTCTCTAGGTCCCTCCTAAAGGATGAAGATGGAGTTCATTTTTACTGTCAAGCCCTGACTCCATCCCTTCCACCTGCCTGGTCCCTGTGTGGGCCCTCCATCTCTCTCTGTTGCCGGTTATCAGCTGGTCTTACCAGCCCAGTGGAGATTCTCGTAGCAGACTCCTACCCTTTCTACCCATTGCTAGTTACCAAGTCTCCAAGCCTTGAGCAGGACTCTCCAGCCCCCCAGGCACCCCTGGAGAAAGACCACACCCACTCCAAAGCCTTCCTACAGGAAGTATCTATTTCCTGTTGCTGATCCCTGCCCCAGCCCCTGGCCTCTTCCACCCAGCTTGAGGGTGAGAAAACAGGTGACCGGCAGAGGAGTGGGGACATCTCCTCCCCTCCCAGTGAGATTGGTGCAGTTGGCTGACAAGCGCTAGCAAGGCAAGGATGAAGGGTACGGATGCCGAGACTGTAAGGGAGAGACTCCATCAGCAAGTCCTTCCTGCTTATTTTACTCCATTACAGTCCTGATCTTTGAAAGTTTTCAGGTAAGGAATTGAGGAACTGGTGCACGTGGGGCGCAGGAGGGTCGGGGATTCAAAGCCATTCTTGGTTATACTACAAGTCGGAGGCCAGCCTGGGCTACATGAGGCCTGGCCTCAGGGAAAAGAAGGGAAAAGAACCAAGGGTGTACCTAGTGAGTTGAGAACACACGTGTACCATGTATGTATGTCTTTCGACAGCTCTGGTATAAGCAGAGTGGCCTGGGGAAGGGAGGCTCGGGGAAGGGCCGTCCACATCATGTTCTTGGCATGGCTATGAGATACTTTTTCTTACCTGTGTTCATTGAGGTAGGAAGGCCAAGGCCAAGGCCACCATGGGCAGCAGCAGTCTCAGTTTGGCTCCTGAACTACGTGAGAGCAGAAAACAGAAACCGACTGCTTGATGTGCGTGCATTTATCTATCTATCTCTGTCTCTGCCCTTGACTGTGGATGTGATGTGACCAGCTGCTCCAAGCCCCTGACACTGTGATTTCTTCTCCGTGTGAGAACGTTCTATGCCCTAGGTAGACTAGGTCGTGATATTTTGTCACAGCAGTTAAAACTAGAACAAGAGAGAAGGATCAACAGAAACCCCTTGAGCTTTCTGCTCAATTCTTCTGTAGAACCAACCTATTCTAGTGAAAGGTAATATATCTCTGTGTACATATATGCACACACACATATGGATGATATTCAGCTCCTGTTCCTCCTGCCCCTGCATCCTGAGTGCCAGGATTACACATGTAAACCATCACACCGGGTAATCATCTATTGCACAAAAGAAGCAATCCAAGAGGTGATATTTGGGAAATGTCACCTGCAGCAATTTCAAGGGTTTCAGCTCATTTCCGATAGTTGACATTTTGAATGGGCTACCCTGTGAAGACAAGGACTTTGGGGATTTCTGGCCCTTATTCATATTAGTTTTTTTTCTTCTTGTTGTGAGCGCTCTAGTTATTGTCACTTAACACGCTCTGAGGATGATTACTTGCTTCTTAATTAAGTAGCAAGCACTTCATCGAGGCGCTGTGGGAAAGAGGCAGGGATTTTAAAGCATGCTCACCGGCTTGAGCTCTGCAGCCCCACACGCGCCATGACGTATTTCTTGGAAGTGTTCCTCACAGCCTTCGGTGGAGTTTAAATTGACAGCATAGATTTTTGCCTGAACAATTAATGTCCAAGACAGCTGAAAACCATTTCCAAATGATTTCACGACACTGGGAAGGTCTCTAAGAGCTCAGAGTGAAAGAAAATCAGTCTTATAGCAACATATTTAGCATGGCTAGGATTAAGTAAAGATGCAGACAGCATTTAAAACTCATATTACCACACAGCCCCCACCTTGTAGGTCTTTGAAGCCAGCCTTTTTTCTGGCTGGGCCTTGCTCTTTTCCCCAGTCTCTGCATACACAGGCATACTGGTGCAGAAAAGCCCAAAAGTAGGCACTTCACCACATCCAGCCAGCTCCTCTGGGGCTCTGAAAGTCTGTTCTACCGGTTTTGCCTCCGCTTCTCCTACCTTCCTCCTCCTCGATACAGGGCCTATTGTAAAGTCCCAAGCCTTTGGGAACTGAGACTCTGTGTCGGGGTAGGCACCTGTGCTACAGGCAGCTGGCATGCCTTCCTCAGTTGCCTGGCTTTCTAATCAGTCACCCGTGGCTCTCTGCCCTTACCCACACTCACCAACTGGCCTCATCCCAGTCGCTGCCAGCGTGCTGTGCCTGGATCTGGAATATTACAGTGCTACCTGCTGGAGTTCAGTGATGTGAGCATGTATCCCCTCCTCCTGGACCTGCTATCTGCTGGAGTTCAGTGATGCGAGCA